>NC_073306.1:215007295-215142295 GCF_027595985.1 Sorex araneus
AGTAGCTTGCCGGGCTCTCCGAGAGGGATGGAGGAATTGAACCCAGGCCAGCTGCGTGCAAGGCAAACGCCCTACCCGCTGTGCTATCGTCAGTTCCATGCAAAGATGTCTGAAACAAAACCAATTTTCTTTGTTTTTTGGCTGCCCCAAGAGATGGTCAATTATTACTCCTGGTTCTGTGCTCAGAGGTCACTCTGAAGAGCCCGGGGACCACCTAGGATTCCTGGGATCGAACCCAGGTCAGGTTTTCCCCAGTGTCCACTTCCCTCTCTCAGTCCCTGTCCCGTCTCCTTACCAGGAAAGTTTTCAGTTTCTTTGTTGCAGTTTGGGTCTCCTGCAGGCAGTGTTGCTTCTGGGGTTAAATCAGATTTTAGGTGATGGATGTGCTTTCCTGGAACATGACCAGGTCTTGATTGCTTTAGCTTCTCTTACAGTGTTGGTTCCTTAGTTATGTAGGATCATTGGCCGGTAATAAATAAGACCCCGAATTGAAATCGAGTTGGAGATGTAAGTTTCTGCTATCATCACGAGACGCTCTCCTAAGTGCAGTTCAAGAAAAGGTGTTCAGGTCTGTCCGTCTGGGTGGACGGAGCACTTGTAGCTAATGTGTATGCGTACACGCATGCGTGCCTTCCCCGGGGTTCTTTTCGGCTGCACAGGCCCTTATAAAGCAATCCTAGTGTCCTGCAAAGCTCCCCAGTGCGGATCCAGCGGGTGAAACATCGCCAGAGCTCTGTGTTACAGTCATGTGCCCTGTGACATACGTGATGACGTGATCGTAGGACTGACCTTGTGGAGGCACGTGGTGAGTGTGACCATGTCAGCACTCATGAAACATGCAGACTTTCGGTACTCTCAGAAATGGTGTTTTTTTGTGTTTTTTCCTCTAAGATACAAGTTATTCACAAGTGTCTTCCGGAATGCATAGGGGAACCAAAAGCAATCAAGAACCAAGACTAGATATAATTGCACTGGGCATTTCCAGAGGAACTCATCTTTACCTAACTTGAGTTCTTAGAGAAAAGCATATCAATAATCACTTTAGCGTTTGTGGTTGCTAATGAGAAGATGCTTTGGGAACTAATGTAATCTGGTGTTATATTCTCCTTTTTAGGCTAAATATTCAAATAGAAATTAAATAATTTAGGTGCATGACAGAAATTTCGGATGAAACTTTAATTTTATAATGCTTGCTTATGTCACTAGACAAACTAGAAATCCATAACGTGACTTAAATTGGTGTCTGTCAGCCTGAGCACACATCAGACTCAGGGTGGAATCTGGCCTCTGTTCCCCTGGCTTTGTTTTCATCCATCGGACTGTGATAAAGTCCCAGCATCTCTGATTTATTTTGGTTTTGATTTGGGGGCCATATCCAGCCATGCTTAGGGGTTACTCCTGGCTCAGCACTCGGCATCTCTCCTGGTGGGCTCGGGGGACTTACAGTGGTACCCGGTCAGGGTATCGGTAAGTGGAAGGGGTGTTTGTAACAATGCAGCGAGTGAATAGACTCCAGACTGGCTGGAGGTTGTGAAACTACAGTCACTCAGGAAACTACGCAAACACTTCTGATGCCCATAGTCGGAGCACTGACCCGACAGTATGTGACTTGTCGTCCAAACAAGATCTTCCCACGCACGTGGGACTTTTTAGGCATCATTGACCGTTTTTCACACAGCCTTACCATCTGTCCTGTTTCTCTGACCACTTTGGTCACTTTCCTTTCTTCCTCATTTAGTTTTTGTTTGTTTGGGGGGCACACCTGGTGATGCTCAGGGGCTTCTCTGGATCTGTACCTGGGAATTACTCCTGGCAGTGCTCAGGGGACCATATGGAATATTGGGGATTGTACCCGGGTCACTGCGTGTAAGGCAAGCCCCTACCCACTCTGCTATCTCTCCACCCCCTTCAGTCTGCTTTTCTACTTAAAAGTCGGAGATTGCTTTCTTAAAACGTAGCACAGAAATTGCAAATGATTGCTATAATGCTTCCAGAACTCGTGGTTAATCTGAGTTTCCAGAAAGTATACAGAAATGACATTCCTTCAGTAATAAAAACCTATCACCATACAAGTACCTTTTTATCTTTTTGGAAGTTTTTGGGCCACACCTTGCAGTGCTGAGGGGTTATTCCTGGTTCTGCACTCAGGAATCACTACGGTGGTCCTCCAGGGATCCTTGGGATGCCTCTGGGGTCAAACCCAGGTCAGTTATGCACAAGGCCAGTGCCTTACCTGCTGCGCTATCTCTCTGGCCCCAAACTTTTTGTATTTAAAACTAAGAGATAAAACTGAGGTGTTAATTGACGTTTGTGTGAGAATAGGGGTATAGACTTTTTAAAAAAAAATTAGGCCCATAATTTGCAATATTGTCAATGATGGGACTGGAGCGATAGCACAGCGGGTAGGGTGTTTGCCTTGCATGAGGCCGACCAGGGTTCGATTCCTCCATCTTTCTCAGAGAGTCCGGCAAGCTACCAAGAGTTTCCCGCCCACACGGCAGAGCCTGGCAAGCTCCCCGTGGCATATCTTATATGTCAAAAACACTAACAAGTCTCACAGGGGAGATGTTACTGGTACCCGCTTGAGCAAATCAATGAACAACTTCCTTTCCATAGCTGCTATTCGAATAGATGCATTTCCCAGGAACACTTGGTAAGGGGTTTGGAAAGTAGCATTTAATCCATATGGATTGCCAGAACACCCTTTGATGTTTGACGTTCTTGGGCTGCTTTCAACTTCTTGTTCTGCCCGAAAGAAAAGGCAGCAATTTGGCTACATAAATATTTAGTATTGCCTGTGTCCAGGCCCTGTTGGTTTCATGGGTACTGTTCTCATACTTTCAGCACTTAAATGCTATTTGGGATAACTCTGGAAAATTCTATCCTGCTTAGAAATCTTGATGTGAAATTATGCATCGTTTTCCTGAAAGCGAGATGAATACCAGGAAGGAAATATTCCTTTGAAAGGAAGGACCGTAGCATTGAGGTGCGTTCATAATGTTTCAGAGTCCTTTATGTCACAAGGTTGATAAACATCTTTTTATTGAAAGGATGGTCACTCAGGCTACAAATGTTGGCAAAGGCTCCCAAGCAGCCCTGGGCTGTGCGGGGCTGTTTTCCTGCTCAGGGCTGGGCGTTAGAACCCGGGTGCCCGGGGACCAGGCTGTCCGTGTGCAGACGCTTGGGCCAGGCGGGCTGGGTCTCTCTCGGGCCAGGAGGGCTGGGTCTCTCTCGGGCCAGGGGCACTGAGCTGAGATCCCGTGACGCCGACTCTGCAGTTCAGCCCAGACGGAATCCTGTGAGCAGCAGCTCTCAGGACCTGGGGAAGCCCTGCCCGGGCTCAGGGTCCGGTCAGCCCGGAGCCGGCCTGCCAGGGTGTGGCCATCATGGAGAAGCAGCTGGGCCTCTGCTGGACCAGAGCCTGAGTCTGTTCTGGACTTCCTGGCGTGTGGGATCGCTGTGTTCAGCCCTGGTGCTCAGCAACCCCCGCCCGGGCAGGGCTGTCTTTCTGGCTTTCCCCTCTCGTTCCCGCCTGCTCCCTTCCATCCTCTCCCTCCAGGACAGTCCCCCCACCCCACCCTCGCGTGTTTGTTCTTCTGTCTTCCTTGGAGCTGGGTCTCCCCGAAGTGGCGCCTATTGGTCTTCTCCAGGGAAGTGTCTCGGCGATGGTCTCACTCCGGGCTGCCCCCTCGGTTCTCACTCACAGCAGTGGGGCACAGGCAGGCCGGGACCCCTCTCTGCCCGCCGTCCGGACCGTGCCCCTCTCAGCTCTCTCCTTCTGCCTGCTCTTCTCGAACATCTCTGCATGTTCCATATGTATTGCCTTTGATGGGTTCCGTGGTTTGGTCTTACCCCGAGATGTTTAATCCCTTTTGAATTTATTTTTACTTATCTGGTTAGAGAACAATCAATTTCATCCTATTGCATGTAGTTCACCATGCAAGATTTTGTTGAACAAGATTCAACATTGTATGTGTGTAAATCCTTAGTCGTAAAATAAATATTGATAACATGAGTTTATTATACATTAAAAGTTGCATTACATTCATCTGTTTGCTGTTTTCATAAAGCAAGCCACTTGAATTGCTGCTTATTCTTTTATAGTCTGAAATCAGGTAGCATCATTCATTCATTCTTTTCTTACTTGGGATTTTCCTAACCAAAGTCTTATGTGATATGCTATAAACCTTAGTGCTTTTTAATGCATCTCCTTAAAAATATCTTTGGAGTTTTTCATTGGTGTTGCATTAAATCTCTATATTGCTTTTGCTAAAATGAACATTTTGACTCTATTATTCTTACCAATCCATGTATATGGAATGTAATTCCTTTTCTTGTTTTATCTTACAGTAGTGTCATGATTTTTATTATACAGATCTTTTCTGCCCTTCATTCGATTTAACTATTCAAATGATTTAGACACAATTATAAGTGGTATCATTTCATAATTTTTCCTGGATGTTGGTTACTACATATAGGAATGCAATGTCTTTTTGAATATTGATTTTGTTCATAGCCATTTTGCTGTAATAATTACTAATAATTTTATTAAGATCTTTCTAGTGTCTTACCATATGCTGTATCACTGTCATCTCATTGTTCATCGAATTGCTCAAGTGGGCACCAGTAACGTCTCCATTCATCCTGGCCCTGAGATTTTAGCAGTCTCTCTTTACTCGTCCTTCCCAATGGTGCCGCATTGGAGGTTCTTTCAGGGTCAGGAGAATAAGACCCATCATTGTTACTGGTTTTGGCATATGAATACGCGATGGGGAGCTTGCCAGGCTCTGCTGTGCGGGTAGGGCAGGATACTCTCAGTAGCTTGCTGAGTTCTCCAAGAGGGAGAATTAGACAATAAGAGATTATGTGGCAACAAATGAGGCTAGGCACTTCCAGAGCTTTGTTTTATAGTCTTTGGATCTTGGCCGTTGATGGGATTACTTGGTGCTGGGGGCAGTTTCTGGGTGTGACTGTCTAGCTACTGGAAAATGGGGGATCTGGGTGGAAGAGGCTCAGTCCTGATCCGAGCAGACTTGGAGATCTCAGCCCCAGGTCCCGCACACCTGGGTTTCTCTGCCGGTTCCTTCATGCTTGAGGCTCATCCGAGTGTGTTGAGAGTGGCCATGAGCATGGCTGTGGCTGGGTTCCAGAGGTCTTCAGCTCTGCTCGGGGCAGGGAGGGAAACAACCCACCCCCCCTCCGAGGGTCCCTGGTGAAGACAGCCAGGCATGGGGGCAGGAGACTCTGCCCTTACCATACACTAGTAAGTAAAAATGATAATTTGACTTCTTTTCCCATCTGAATTTCTTTTATTTTGTCGCTTCGGATGCCAACATAAATAGAATAGAGTTGGCAGTGAGCACCCTTGACGCGTTCCTGTGAAACTAGAAAAAGAAAAGCCAGTTTCGTCGGAAGAGACAGGCCCGTTGACCGAGAGTGTGCTTTGCCACCTCTGCGTGTGCCCGGCCCTCACTGGGGACAATCCCCGGGGGACGGTCCAGGCTGACCCTTCAGCATCTCTGGGCATGTCCCCCAAACAAAAGCATAGCAGAAGTTATTTTTAAGCTTTCTTTGTTTCTCATTGACTCTTTATTAACTGCATTTAAGTAAGTATAAGCTTTTACGGCAGTGAATCTGTTTCTTATATTCCCATTTTATTGACTGTTTATCAACAATGGATGCCAGAATTTTTCAAATACTTTCTCCAGACCTGTTAGTATTTGTATACACTTTGTTTTTATTAACAGAGTATTCCATGGATCGATGTGTCTGTTAAACCATCATTGAGTGCCTGCAATAAACCCCCACTGCATGACCTTGTTAATACAGTGTTAAATATTTACGGGCATTTTATTTATATATTTATCTGAGATATTAGACTATTGTTTAGTGATTTGGGTATAAAGTTGATGCCTTCATCAAGTGTATGTGGAGTTAATTATTCACTTTTTTTTTGAAGCATCTGAGTAGACTAAGTTTAAGGTCTTTAGCGGTCTGAGAAAATTCTCTGCTAAGACCATCTAGTCCAGGAGTTTATTCAGTAGGGAATATTCTATGTTTCAGCTTTCCAATCACAAGTAATCACAACTTATCACAGCTAACCTTGTGACTAGTTGGTTCAATTTTTAATTTCTCCTATTTTGAGTGGTCAATTGTCTTTATCTTGCAATTTATTCCTCCTAGATTAACAAATATATTGAAAAATAGATGTTTATAGTAGCTTCAGAATCTACTGTACTTCTCTGATACCTGTTGTGGTTGATTCTCTTTTATTTAATAATTTTAGCTTTTGTTTTGTTTTGGGGGGTCATACCCGGCAATGCTCAGGAGCTGTTCCTGGATCCGTACACAGGAATCACTCCTGGTGGGCCCAGGAGGCCATCTGGGATGCCGGGGGTTGAACCCAGGTTGGTCACATGCAAGGCAAAAATTGTCTTACCTACTCTTCTATCTCTCCGGCTCCCAATTTTATCCTTTAGCTATTTATATTGGCTGCAATTCTGTGATTTACAATACTCTTAATGATTATTTTCATTGTACATAATTCCGGTGCCACATCCCTCTCCAATTTTACTTCTTTTGTATATTAGATTTATCTTTATTTTATGTCTCTACAGGTTAATTGGACTATTTTAATCCTGGTACTAAGTTTTGGATTTATGTATTTTTTAAATTTTATTTTATTATATTGAATCACCGTGAAAAAAAATACAAAGCTTTCAGGTTTAAGTCTCAGTCATATAATGATTGAACCCCCATCCCTTCACCAGTGCACATGGATTTATGTATTCTTTTTCCAATGCTTTATTTTTAGAGTTAAATAGTTTATTTGTGATATTCATCTGTATTTATGGAGGATTGAATAGCAGTTAGGTACCTCTTTAATTGAATTCTGATAAATTTTAAAAAATTAGAGTTATTTTTTTAAAAATTTCTGCTTTAATTTCCCTATTGACCCAGTATTATGTTTGTCATCTACATGTTTTCTAATTGCACAGCACTGTGATCTGAAAAGCACATGATATAATTTCAATCTTTTAAAAGCTTGTTGACACTTGTTTTGTGTCTAGTATGTGGTCTGCCTCTCGGAGAGCCCGGCAAGCTACTGAGAGTATCCCGCCTGCACGGCAGAGCCTGGCAAGCTCCCCGTGGTGTATTCGATATGCCAAATACAGTAACAAAAACAGGTCTCATTCCCCTGACCCTGAAAGAGCCTCCAATCATTGGGAAAGACGAGTAAGGAGAGGCTGCTAAAATCTCAGGGCTGGGACAAATGGAGACGTTACTGGCACCTGCTTGAGTAAATCGATGAACGACGGGATGACAGTGATACAATGATGTGGTCCATTGTTAAAAATTTTGTGTTCTCTTGTAAAAAAAATGTAAACTCAGTGGTTTAGAGTTTACGTGTTCTACAAATAATAACCCACCTGTTTTGATTTGTTACTTATAGTCAGTCGTTATTCCCATATTTATTATGTTTAATTGATGTCTATACTTCCAACTTGTGTTGAAATTTCCTATTATTACTGTATGACCATTCATATCACAGTGCTGATCTGTTAATAATTAGTGTATTTGCCTTTTTGTTGGTTTCTCTTGTGTCTACTCCCGGTTGTGCTCAGGGCTTACTCCCGGCTCTGCTCTCAGGGGCCACTCCTGGTGGTGCTCAGGGGTACTTCTGTGGTACTGGGGAGAGAAGGTGGGTCTGCTGTGTGCAGGCCAGACCCCGACCAACAGTCTTATCTCTCCAGCCATCTCTGGTTTGTCTTCAGCTGGCCATATGTATTTAATATAATGAACATTACCATGTGATGTCTTCCCTTTCACATATTAACTTAAAATAACTATGTTATATGATGTAATTCAGCATTTTATATGTATATAATATATCACATAGCACATGATATATATGTTATATATGACATAATACACCATTTTTATATGGATATTATATTATACCTACCATTTTTAAGTTACTATTGCTTGAAAGATTGCTTTTTAGATTTTTATTTTGAGCATGTCTTATTAAGTGAAGTTGTGTTTTACTATAGAGAAAGTTTTTTATTAAATATATAAAACTTTTAACTAAGTTTTAAATATTAAATAAAACTTAAAGTAAAAATAAATAAAACTTAATTTAAATATTAGATAAACTTTTAATTAAGTTAATAAAACTTTTTTATTCATTCAACTATTACATGTTCTTTAATAAGTAACTTGGGCCACATATATTTAAGATAATTCTTGAAATGTTAACATTATTGCCATTTATTATTGGATTTTTTAAGTCAGTCTTTGATGTGCTGTTCTCTTGTCTGTCTAACATTTCCTGCTCTTGAGGTTTGCATCACCCTTTGGATTGCATTTCAGTTTCGTTTTCAGTTCCTAATATTTTCCTTCCACATAACTTGTGCAGAGCAGTTCTGTCCTGGTGGGTAGGCTCATTTTCGTGGGCCGCCTTCTCCCTCCCCGCCCGTGAGGCAGTGCTTTAGAGAGGACGACCACAGTTGTGTAAGACTTGTGGTACTAAAATCATCAGACCCACCGCCGTCGAATTTCCACTCGCCCCCACTGTCCCTGTGTCACGCCCAGCTCAGGTTGGTCCCTCCACCTAGTCCTTCCTTTGTGCTTCCGAGCTGGGTTTGTTGTTGTTCTGTTGCTGTCTCTGCTCCCCAGATGAATGCGATCACCTTACTCTGATTTATGTTGCTTAACATGATACCCCAAGTCCCATCACACGGCTGCAGAGTGCATGGTTTCATTTGCGGGATCATATTCTGGTGTGTGTGTGTGTGTGTGTGTGTGTGTGTGTGTGTATCACAACTTCTTTATCTATGCATTTGACATTTGTCTAGTTTCCATATTCTTGCTATTGTGCGAGGCACGGTCCTAGTCACAGAGCAATTCTAGGCATGCGTGCATCTTTCCAAAAGAGTATTTGTGTGTTTGGGAGGTAGACACACAAAGTGAACTTGTTGTTTCCGATAGAATCTCTTTCCTTACTCTTCCGAGAACTCTCCCTGCTGATTTCCACGGAGCCTAAACTTCGGCTCTCTCAGCAGCGGTGAGTTCCGTTCTGTCTCTCCACACACTGGCCAACACTGGTGGCTCTCTGTCCTTGATGTGCCAGAGTGCGGGCATACGGGGATGCCTCCTCGTTGCCTTCGCTTTCGTCTCCCTGGTGGTCGGGGATAAGGAGCACTCTTCACAGGCCCACTGCCGCCCTGCTGTCTTTCCTGGGAATCGTCTGTCTCCTTCCCTGATTTTTGATGGGGCTTTAGCCTTTTCATGGTTGAGCTTTGTGACTGGATTCCTGTAGTAATTCCTACTGCTTCTGGTGAAATTGCTTTTTATTTCACAAGGCACTCTTGAGTGTCTATTGAGAGCAAGATTGGTGGTTGAAATGGCTTTTATTTTGTTTGTAAGATTATTCTTTTTTTAAATGTTACTTTTTATTTTATTAAAGAACCATTGTAAATCTATCTTTTTATGTTCTGTATTTGCCTGTAAAACTATATTCTTTCCAAACTCTTTAATTTACAATTTTCTCTGACATCGTAGATGTTCTCAGTTGAAAGTTCTGTCCTTCATCACTCTGCGTCGTCTGATTCCTTTTGCTCTGTGTGGCTCATAGACACTTTATAGGGCTGCCTTCTTTACATGATGCAGGGTTCTGTTCTTCCCATTAACTCGTAATGTCTTAGACTGCATCTATTTGGGTTTATTCTTGTTCTTCTTTTTTTCTTTTTTTTTGGTGACTATTTGGACTGAATTCCTTTACTATATAAGGAATGCTTTTAGCTTTTTTTTTTCTCTCAAATAGAGTTTCAACCCCTGTTTTACTCTTTCTGAAACTTTTATACTGTGGCTCTTATTCCTTTTGATGCAGTTCAGTAGAACCTTTAAGCAGTTATCACATTTTGCAGTTCCATCCTGTTTGTTAATCAACTTACTGCACCTTTGCTTCGTGTTCATTTTTATGCTCCTCTACTGAATTCATTTAAAATCTATTTATTCTGTAAAATCCTTCTAACATTTTCTCTTCTGTGTCCTTAATCTCGTTGTATTTCTCATATTTTTGAATTCAGCATTGTTCAGATTGTTATTTTAAACTCTCATACTCCTCCATGATTTTGGAGCTTTTGGTTTGCCTTATCATCTATGGCTGATTTTCTCTGTTTCATTTTGTTCTCGTTCTATGCTAACGTCTATGTGTTGAGATGAGCAGCTTCCTAGGAGGTCCGTATGTCAGGACCCTAGGCTGGTAGTGTCCTGTGAGGACATTCATTCCAGATGCGGTGGTATCCATTGCTCTAGAGACACACCCCCCCCCCCCCCCGCTCACCACCACCCTCTTTTTGGAGGATCTCAAGATCTGGTGCCCAAAGAGGGCATGTGGGGCAGCAGGAGGGCGAGAATATAGTAGGCACCTGTAGCTTCTTGTTTTTTCTTTCTGGTGGTGCTCAGTGCTTGGTCCTAGCTCTGTGCTCATTAAGATGCTTGGCTTGAATAACTAGTAGCATTATCATTACTCAAATGAGGGTATCAAACGTGTTTATATTTATTAACTACAAAATAGTGTGTATACCATGCCTCCAAGAATCTTAGTTTCTGGCCTAGGAATTAGTTTTTCATGTGAAACTTATTCCTACTGAAATATGCCTGTCTGGTATTATTAAAAAATAAAAGAGCGAGGGCCAAGGATTTAATGCGAAAAGTACTGATTTCAGTTTCTGCTCATACTTTTTTGTACTTTGTTATCTTTGACTTCACTCTTACCTGATTGGAACTTCTGTTTCCTCACATGTAAAGTTAGAAAACATCTGACTGAGTGATACTTATGTTCGATGAGAAAAGCTATGAAAAAACACTTTTAAAAAATTTAACGTGAAATATATGAGCAGATTTCTCGATTTTTCACAGTTTGTGTTGGGCAATAAAAGAGGTTTCACCCAAGAGAGCTTGACCCTGGAACTATATTTCTAAAGTATTGTTTTGTTAGTGTTATTTAGGTCTCAAGCATGAGTAACCATGAATGCTTTTACTAAAAGGTATTTTGGATTCTGTGTTTCAATGAAAATCACCGCAAAATATCAAAACAAAAATAAAATAACATATGTACCTTTATGCCTCAATGTAGTTTCTTGAAACTGATTTAAAAACTGGTAGGCTGCTTGACATGTGAGAGGCATTTAATTAGCCCTCGGAGATGCATTGTGCAGGACAACTATCAGGTCCATTAAGATACAGAAGTAAAAGTCAGGTTTTTAGTTTGCAGTCTTTCTGTGTTACTTTGTTATTTTTGATTCCACATTTCAAGAAAATGTCTGGCCCTTTTATTTTTTATTTTATTTTATTTTATTAGCTTTTTGGGTCACACCCGGCTATGCACAGGGGTTACTCCTGGCTTTGCACTCAGGGATTAACTCCTGGTGGTGCTCAGGGGACCATATGGGATGCTGAATATTGAACCCAGGTTGGCCGCATACAAGGCAAATGCCCTACTTGCTGTACTATCGCTCCAGCCCCTTTCTGGCCCTTTTAAATGGACAGCCAAGAGCAATGACCACATTATATATGTTGAACAAATAAGTGTCCTGCTATCTCATTCACTTCTTTTTAAAACCACTTGCTTTATTCTTCCTGTTTTTACTTTTGTTTTTACATTTCAGGCACTGGGATTTATAGTGCTGTTAACGGCAGAGCTAGAGACACACACAGTTGCTCCAGCTTCAGGTTCTGTTTTAGAGTATGCTTTCACTGCAAAATATTCAGAGAAAATTACTGTATCTGTAAACTTATCACTTAGGCCCTCCCTATGAAGAGTTGCCATAAAGCAGTAAAATCAGTGCCTTTAGTTTCTGTCGACCAAACCTCATGCACATTCCCATCTCACTACCTCGCTGCGTTTAATCGTTCAGGGATGGTTTACGAGCTGGTGCCTTACGGTTAATGGACTAGTAAAAAGGTCGACCTTTTTGAAAAAGGTTACACTGGTAGACAAATATTTGGTCGGCTGGTTGGCTGAGCTGCTTTCTGCCGACTCCCTGGCTGGTCTCTGCCCCTCTCCAGCCTCAGGAATGCATTAGTCATTCTAGAGAATTCCCCATCCTTCCTTTCAGCTACAAGAATCCCTCTGGTGTAGATGATTTTAGGACCACTTTGATGACCTTGAAGGATCCTTAGTGCTTTCTTGAGATTCATCACCCTGCCCAATGAAGTACCCTGTTGTTTTTTTTTTGTATGGATATTACAATAAATTAATATGTCATTGCTAATTCATGTGTGAATAAGAGGGTCTTCTAAGGGGGTGGGGAGAGCTCATAGGGGTGGACTGTATGCCTCGGACACACCAAAGAGTTTGATTCTTTGTCCCCAGAGCAGCACTGAGTGTGCCCTGTGGCCACTAGCCTTGGTGGGCTGAGAGCTTCCGGCCAGCCCACCAGGGTTAGCATCACTAGGGAGCGGCCATCCAGAACCCCGAGCACTATTAGGGAGCCCCTGTGTAAACCAGCAAGATCTTCACATGAATTGTTCTTGGAAGACAAAGCAGCATTTGGAGTTCACTGCATCTTTGTGATAAAACAGTGTTTTCAAAGGTGAGATGGTTAATTTCTCCTGTGGATATTTAATCTATTCTGAGGTTAATAGAATTAAAATGGTTTGTCCAGATATGTCACATCGATGAAGTCTATTTCTGTTTGGGAGGGATGGCAGAAACATTTGAATTCCTAAGGATTACTTCCTCAGCAGGAAACAGAGACTTGGTATATGAGGACCGTAGGAGCTACACATGTTAGCAGAGAGTCACAGAACTTAGTTCGACTCTAAGGTTGATTCGAGCTATATGTTTCCTGTGTCTTGTGTATTTCAGATGAATTTCAGCTTATAACTATTAAATATTCTGATTTAGTGGCCAGAGAGATAATACAGCGGGCAGTGTGCCTTGCATGTGGCCGACCCGGGTTCCATCCCAGTACCCCATGTGGTCCCCTAAGGTCCACCAAGTTGACCCCTGAGCACAAAGCCAGGACCTGAGCAGCACCTAATACGGCCTCCCCACAAACAAACAAGCAAAGATTTCAGTTAGGTTTGGTATTAGTTGATATGGTGTCAAGTAAAAAGAACACATTTACTGTGGTTATATTTAGGATTTTTCAGATTTTTGTTTGTGCATCAATTGCTCTTGAAAAAAAATGACATTAATTATTCAGTCAATTCTTCTCAAATAAATAATGGTTAAGTATTAGTAATAATGGATAAATCCAAGAAGCTGGCAGCAATAAAGATTAATGTTTATTTATTTGTTTGGATTTGGGGCCACACCTGGCGGTGCTCTGGACTTCCTCCTTCCCTGCACTCAGGGATCACTCCTGGCGGGCTTGGGGGACCATCTCGGATGCTGGGAATCAAACTCGGGTCAGCCACATGCAAGGAAAGTGCCGGACTCACTGCACTATCACTCCGACCCAAAGAGAGTGTAGGTATGTATGATTCTGTTGTGGGTCTGTGAGCCCCAAGTACTGATTACTTGGGAACAAAGAACTTTGAGAGCTAAGGTGAGAGGCTTGTAAAGAGAGATTAAGGGGACGTAGTTCTAACTAGGACCAGAGTGGTATTGACCGTATCTCTCCGCAGGCTTCACGCGGAGAGTCACCTATTCCCTTAAGGGTCTAGGCTGACCACCTGCGAGGATTGCCAACGTCGACCTTGTACTCACTTGCTGTGGCAAGGGGCTCATTCTTTATAATATTTGAAAATTTTTCACTGCGTAATTAGGTTCTTTTGTGTTTGTCACCTTTTACTTCGAGGAAACATTAAATCAGAGCATGAATACAACGGGATTTCATTTCTGATCTTTTAACATTGGCCTGACATTCCATTATTGCCAAACTCAGAACACCAGCAGAGCTTCTCATCGAAATACTTAGCATTTTTGTGCTTTATTTTCCTTCATAAAAATTCTACTGAAGCTTTATATGAATTCAAAATTAGTTTAAAAGTGCTACGTAATGAATCCAGCATTTCTAATTCCTAACCTCCTTTGTTTATTAGTTTACTCTTTTACTGAGCTAACCAATGAGTCACTACGTTTTTGTCAGATAGTATTTTATTGGATTCTAACAGATAAATTTTGAGCTTTATTTGGTCCTAACTTTTTCTGAAATTACATTTACTGGAAGTGATGAGTAATAGTCAAATGGCCAACAAGCAAATTAAAAGGTAGAGAATTTTATTAGTTATCAAGAAAATGCCCTCAATGGAACGAACATCTCCGAATGCAGCAGCTACAAGTACCTGGGTCGAGAACTCAACATGAGGAACAACTTGGCGCCAGAACTGTGCAGGAGGAAGAGAGCAGCGTGGAATGCCTTCAAGAGCATCGAAGAAGTGGTTAAGAGAATAAAGAACTTCTGGCTCTGGGCACATCTTTTTCGACTCCACCATTCTTCCTGCACTAACATAGGACTCAGAAACCTGGGCCCTACAAAAACAGGACGAAAATGATATTCAGGTATCCCAAAGAGGAATCAAAAGAGCTATGCTTGGAGACTCACATTTTACTCAAGTGAGAGAAGGAATCCAGAGTTCCGAACTCTGTCAAAGATCAAGAATCAGTGAGGCTGTCTTGTTTGCCAAGGCATCGAAAATCAGATAGGCCAGACACGTAATGCCATTTAGAAACTACTGCTGGACTAGAGCTGTATTCTAGCTGTATTCGACTGGATTCCATGGGATGTCAAAAGACCACATGGCTGCCCACCTATGAGATGGTCAGATTTCTTTGTCAAAACCCTAAACTAATGGTTTGAGGTTCTTCATGTTCCTGGAGTGAGCAGATACCATTGGGCTACATTAGTATACGACATGGATGAATGGAGACGTTACTGGTGCCCACTTGAACAAATTGAAGATCAACGGGATGACAAGTGATACAAATGATCAAGAAAATGCAAATTATTAACTACAGTGAGATTTTTTATATTTCTAAATATAACTAATAAAAATTAAAGAGGATTATATTATTTGTGAATACACACAGAACTGGAATTCTCACATACTGCTAACAGAGATAGAAAGTAGCACCGAAGCTTTGGAAAGCAGCTTGATAATTCATTTAAATATTAAATTCAGATTTACCATGTCACATAGAACGTCACTCTTAAGTATTTGTGAACAGTAATGAAAATCTCTTCCTACAAAAGCTTATACATGAGAAGTCACCGAGCATTAGTATTTATATTGAAAAGAAAAGTGAATGACCCGTGTTCATCCATTGATGGATAAGTAAAATGTGTCATAGTTGTGTTTACATATTGCCTTTATACCATATTTTTACAAATATATCACTTCACTGGTATCACTTGTTATCCCATTGGCATATCTTTGATATGCCAAAAACCGTAACAACAGTGGGCCTCATTTGCCCACCGAAAGAGCCCCAATACGGCAGCGGTAAGAAGGATGAGCAAGGAGAGGCTGACAAAATCTCAGGGATGAAATGGGCTGCCAAAACAAAGAAAGATTAAAATGACTGTCTGTACTTTCAACGCACATAGGCTGGCACCAGAAGCATCCATCGAGGACCTGATGGTGCAAGCGCAGAAGATCAAGTACGGCATCATTGGTCTGACTGAAACGAGAAGGCATCGATCACATCACGCCATTTTCGACACTGGAGAAGAACTGTTCCTCGGAACATGCAGCAACAGAGGCGTCGGTGGGGTCGGTGTCCTTGTCAACACGAACTTGGCCATGAGTGTTAACAAATATATCACATTTACTAATCTAGATTTAATACATACGTATATAATGGCATTACTCAACGGCAGAAAAATAAACCTAGTCTGTGACTTGTACTCGGTGACACAAATAGCAATATTAAAGCGGTTTGCTAATTGGAAAATAAGGTCATATGGTCAATGCTGTAACTCCAGAGATGAAAACTCTAGTGCATCCCAGAACACTCAACTTCTGTGAAGTCTCAAGTTACATTCCCTTGGCTGTCCTGAGTCCTTCCAGCTCTCCCCTCCCCTCCCCTCCCCTCCCCTCCCCTCCCCTCCCCTCCCCTCCCCTCCCCTCCCCTCCCCTCCCCCCCCCTCCCCTCCCCTCCCCTCTCCTCCCCTCTCCTCTCCTCTCCTCTCCTCTCCTCTCCTCTCCTCTCCTCTCCTCTCCTCTCCTCTCCTCTCCTCTCCTCTCCTCTCCTCTCCTCTCCTCTCCCCTCCCCTCCTCTCCTCTCCTCTCCCCTCCTCTCCTCTCCTCTCCCCTCCCCTCCCCTCCCCTCCCCTCCCCTCCCCTCCCCTCTCCTCCCCTCCCCTCTCCTCCCCTCCCCTCCCCTGTCCTCCCCTACCCTCCCCTCTCCTCTCCTCCCCTCCCCTCTCCTCTCCTCCCCTCCCCTCTCCTCTCCTCTCCTCTCCTCTCCTCTCCTCTCCTCTCCTCTCCTCTCCTCTCCTCTCCCCTCCTCTCCCCTCCCCTCCCCTCCCCTCCCCTCCCCTCCCCTCCCCTCCTCTCCTCTCCTCTCCCCTCCCCTCCTCTCCTCTCCTCTCCTCTCCTCTCCCCTCCTCTCCTCTCCTCTCCTCTCCCCTCCTCTCCTCTCCTCTCCTCTCCTCTCCCCTCCCCTCCCCTCCCCTCCCCTCCCCTCCCCTCCCCTCCCCTCCCCTCCCTTCCCCTCCTCTCCTCCTGCCACATTTTTCTTTCTTAGTAACTTTTTTTGTAATGAGGTTATTATGCCACGCAATTTCTTTGAATTCTCATACCTGGGCTGGCCACATATATGGCGAGAGCTCTTCCCACCTGACTATATTTCTGGCTTCTTGTGTCACCTTTAAATTTGTTTTTGGTTTTTGTCATCACATTATCTGTATTAAATTTGGTTGAAAGTCTGTGATTCGCAGTAGTCTAAATAAGGGTCTATCCTGCACATCTTTCCAACACCACGGCCATCGCCCGTGTGCCAGTGTGCTCACCTCCCTCCCCAGGATCCCTCTCAGATGGACCCGGGGATCCATGTACCTGGAGCTGCTCCTCTCTGTCCCTGATGTCCTTGGGGGTCTCCGACTTCAGGAGCTCCCTCGGGTGTGGCCCACACATCTCTCTCTCAGACGCTACATGACCATTGTTGTGTGTTTATTATGTACGAAACTCTGTTCCGGCACCTGGCATCTCGGTGATCACTTCAGTTATCCTCTGGTGGGAATGCACAGCACTGAATAACAAAGTCAGAAGGTGGCAGCTGTAAGTGGGACACTAGTCGTGGGTTTATGGAAAGGATAGTGTTTGACAGAGATCACGAGAAAGGGAAAGTCAGCCATGACGGGGTTGCAGGACACAGGCCTGGACGCAGGAAGAGGGGGCATGAAGGGCACAGTCAGACACCTGGAAGGGATGCTCAGAACACAGGTGATAGGAGCTGAGATAGCAAAGGAATAATCGATAATTTCAGGGACATGAAGGCTCTAACAAACATGACTCGGTGGATCTTAATGCATCGCACATTTTAACTTAATGTTTAAAGGTTCATTATAGATAAGGTTTGCCATGGTGCTGACATGGTATTGGTGGTGCCCAGGGGATGTAGCTGACGACGCCAGGACATTGGCTTTGACTTTGATTTAAATAGGAAACTGGGCGGGGTTCTGAGTTACCTCAGTGTTGCTTCTGAGAGACTCCTTCAGCTTCTGGTGCGAGTAGACAACTGGTATCAAAACTTCAAGCAAGAAAACAAGAAAAAGCAGTCACTGCCTTGCAGCGATCTTACCGTCTCCGTGTTCCTGTTTTCCGCTCCATATGGAAACAGGTGTTGAGGGTGGGGGGATTTGGGAAGTGCCATAGAACGCCACCGTGCAGAAGAGTGCCCACAAGTTGGGTCACTGGTGCCCACACAAGCTCGGAGCAGTCCTGGAGACTCTGCTGTGTGGGGCTGTTAGCACCATCGGGGCGCCCTGCGGCGTTGCCCTGGGCGCAGAATCTCCACAGAGAGAGGCAATCCCTGGTGAGGCTCCACCCGAGGAGCTGCAGGCTTCAGGCCACCATGTGTGTGAGCTCTGCAGTGATCCCGGGAGCACTGCGCTGAGACTTCTGCGCCTCACACAGAGTGTGTCCACTGTGAGCACCCGTGAGCACCAAGGAGTTCAGGCCACCATGTGTGTGAGCTCTGCAGTGATCCCGGGAGTACTGCGCTGAGACTTCTGCGCCTCACACAGAGTGTCCGCTGTGAGCACCCGTGAGCACCAAGGAGTTCAGGCCACCATGTGTGTGAGCTCTGCAGTGATCCCGGGAGTACTGCGCTGAGACTTCTGTGCCTCACACAGAGTGTGTCTGCTGTGAGCACCTGTGAGCACCAAGGAGTGCAGGCCACCATGTGTGTGAGCTCTGCAGTGATCCCAGGAGTACTGCGCTGAGACTTCTGTGCCTCACACAGAGTGTGTCTGCTGTGAGCACCCGTGAGCACCAAGGAGTGCAGGCCACCATGTGTGTGAGCTCTGCAGTGATCCCGGGAGTACTGCGCTGAGACTTCTGTGCCTCACACAGAGTGTGTCTGCTGTGAGCACCCGTGAGCACCAAGGAGTGCAGGCCACCATGTGTGTGAGCTCTGCAGTGATCCCGGGAGTACTGCTCTGAGACTTCTGCGCCTCACACAGAGTGTCCGCCGTGAGCACCCGTGAGCACCAAGGAGTGCAGGCCGGGAGAGCAGCTGGGTCTGCACGTGTCACCGCCAGCCTGACGCTCTGCACCGTGGCAGGCCTGCCTGAGACCCTGACCACCACACTGTGGCTGGAGACCGCTGGCAGCGAGGGGGGTGACAGGAAGGGGGAGAGTGGTCCAGTCCAGATAAGCCGACTGAGTGCTCGGTGGATATCTGAATCGGGCTGGGTTCAAGTCACCACAGTCGAAGGCTGAATCAACCTTTCTCTCTGGCTTTCCACACAGAGCTAGTCACTCTGTGTAACCTCGGCCCGGCCAAGTCTGACCTTTGCGTTAGTTATTATAGTTCTCTAAAGTAGGGGAGGAACACTATGGGGTCTTCCAGACGTCCTCTGCCCCCACACAGGTGTGACTTCCCGCCCTGGGCATTCCCCACAGGGTGGGACATCCCTTCCTTGATGAACCCACATTAATTCATGGCATCATTCAGTGGCCACAGGCCCAGATCACTGTTTGTGCTGTGGAACAGGACACAAATAGAACGGCATCTGTTCACCTTCCTCTCAGCAGTGTTCTCAACACCCTTCTCACACACCTGTTCATCCTCCTCCATTGCAGACCCCGACTTTTCGCTGCCTGGAGCTTCACCTTTGGCCTATGCACGGGAAGTTCTCCTGTGTATCTCTGACTTGCAGCATAGCTCTACCATCCATCTGCATTTGGCCTGGTTTATCCATCACCTACAGAAAAAGGACTATTGATTGCTTTCTTGTTCTGACAAGAGTAAAAGCGAGGAAGCGCATTTGTAGGCTTTGTGTGGATATGTTTGTAGCTTCCTTGGGTAAGACCTGGGGCACAGTTGCTGGAGCACAGGGTAAAAGTATGCATAGTTCTCGAGACTACGGAAAGCTGCCTCTGGGGGCTGTCCCGTTGTGCAGCTCCACCAGCAAGGGTGGGTTTCTGTTCGCTCCCTTGGCCTCTGGCGAGTCAGAGAATCCCAGATCCCATCACGTCCAGGTGTGGTGTCCACTGGGGCCCCGCTGGCATGCCCTGACCCTCGAGAATCTTTTCATCTGACTCTTTACTCTGTGTCTCTTTATTTTGGTGAGAAGTCGGCTATGCTCCTTGGCCCATGGCCCGTGTTTTAATTAGATTGTTTTGTTTATACAGTTTTAAGAGTCCTTTGTATATTTTGGATAACATTACTTTATCAGATAACATGGCTCTGTAAATGTTTTGTTATCATCTTTGGCTTTTCTTCTTTTGAGGTTTTTTTTTTTTACAGAGCAGAAATTTTTTATTTTAATGAGGTCCATCTTATTTATTTTATGAAGTATGTCTTTAGTGTTCTTTCTAAAATTATAATCATGCATTCAGATTTTTAGGTTTTCTCTTATGTGTCTTTCTAAAGTTGTACAGCTTTTCCTTTTAATTCCATTCTGAGTTAACTTTTGTAAAGAGTTTAAACTCTGGGTATTGAGTCTTTATATAATGGTAGGGGAACAAGATGTATGTGTGTGTATGTATATATATATTTTTTTTTTGATAAATTTAAACAAATTTTGATGGAAGAACTAGTCTTTCCAAGACTATTTGTTAAATCTATCAAAGACTGGCTGATGTGCGTGTGTGTGTGTGTGAGTGCGTGTGAGTGTGTGTAAGTGTATGTGTGAGTGTGTGTGTGTGAGTGACTGAGTGTGTGTGAGTGTGAGTGCGTGTGTGTGTGAGTGCGTGTGTGAGTGTGTGTGAGTGTGAGTGCCTATATGTGTGAGTGCGTGTGTGTGCGTGCATGTGTGAGTGTGTGTGTGAGTGTGTGTGTGTGAGTGCATGTGCGTGTGTGTGTGTGTGTGAGTGTGTGTGTGTGAGTGCGTGTGTGTGTGTGAGTGTATGTGTGAGTGTGTGTGTGTGAGTGTGTGTGTGTGAGTGCGTGTGTGTGTGTGAGTGTATGTGTGAGTGTGTGTGTGAGTGTGTGTGTGTGAGTGCATGTGTGTGTGTGAGTGTATGTGTGAGTGTGTGTGTGTGAGTGCGTGTGTGTGAGTGTGTGTGTGAGTGTGTGTGTGAGTGTGTGTGTGAGTGTATGTGTGCGTGTGTGTGTGTGTGTGTGTGTGTGTGCGCGCGCGAGCATGGTTGGGAGTTCTCTGCTCCTTTATTTCTCAGTGACCATGCTCAGAGCCTTGGTCACTGTAGCTTTAGTCAGATTTGGTGTATCCTCAGCTCTCCGACTTTATCCCTCAGCGGCGTCCTTACTGTTCGTGGTCTTCTGCCTTGTCCCATGAACTCCGTGTCATATGCCGGGCCACACCACCTATTGGTCAGGGCCCTTCCTGGCTCTCTGCTCCCGAGGGCACCTGGCAGTGCTCAGGAGACTGCCACACACCCGGAATCAGAGCAGGGTCGCGGCGGGAATGGCAGTTCCTCCTGCAGCCTGGGCCAGCCACACGTGAACCTCAGTCCCCGCGTGTGTCCATGATGTGGAAACACCCGTGTCCCCAAAATAACTTCCTGCGCTGATCAGTAGGAAGGACTGACATTTTCCCAGTGCTGAAGCTTGGCACTTTTGACAGTTCTTGTGTCATATTTCCTTCAGTTAACTAAACGATTTAACACCACTTAAGTTTTTAACAGTACCTACCAATTGGGACTGGAGCGATAGCACCGCGGGTAGGGTGTTTGCCTTGCACGTGGCTGACCCGGGTTCGATTCCTCCATCCCTCTTGGAGAGTTCGGCAAGCTACCGAGAGTATCCCGCCTGCAGGGCAGAGCCTGGCAAGCTCCCTGTGGCATATTCAATGCCCAAAACAGTAACAATAAGTCTCACAACAGAGACGCTACTGGTTCCCGCTTGAGCAAATCGATGAACAACGGGATGACAGTTGCCACAGTGAGAAAATAATAACAGCAATTTAGGATTCTAAATGCCTGATGTTTTTGTTGCAGAGAAATATTATGCAGTGAACAGTTGGAGAGGTTTTCTTATTTTAAACCAGGACTTACTCCATAAAATATAGAAGAAAGTGAGGTAGAAATAAATAAAGCTTTTCCCTTTGACCAGGTTTGCGCTCAGGGGTCACTCCTAGCAGTGCTCCTGGGGCCACATGTGGTGCTGGGGGCCGAACCCCAGCCAACCGTGTGCAAGGTGAGTGCCCCACCTGCTGTGCCGTCTCCAGCCCGGGTGTGGGCTCATTACAGCACTGTGCATTTAGGCTCGTCTGAGTATTTTTAAGTAATTGATATGTTTGTTTTAAAATGTCACTACTTCTAATAAACTGAGAATTAAGCTTTTGCAAGGGCCTGTTTCCCCGCCGGTGAGCATGTGGGCTTGGTGGTGTGTGCGGCCACCCGCTGCCCTCCCTTCTCTGCGTCCCTGGCTAGGGTAGCTGATTCGTAAGCTCCCCTGAAACCCGACAGAGAACCCTCAGCGCTCCCTCCCTCCTTGTAGCCGATCCCCCAAGCGCTTCCTTCCTCTCCCTCCGGCCTTCCGCTGGAGTAGTTCTGGAAGCTTCCATGATGTCTCCAGGCGTGCCTGGCCCTGCCTTGCGTCTCTCCTGCTCCCCGTCTCCCTCACTGCCTTCTCCTCATCCTCCCCGGTGCAGAGAGTTGCTGGATGGTGCCCGCTGGACTCGCACAGCCCCGGCACAGTGCTCGCTCTCCAGCCTCTCTGCTTGACTCTCCTAGTCTTCCTCACCTCCTGAGGGTCTTGTCATGAATTTTGTTTCCTCTGGTGTTAGAGTCTCAGGTTTCTGAGCGCAGAGGCTGTATTTTATCTTGGTCTCCTCGGTGCCTGTTTCCTCCTTTCTCCTTCCCTGGCAGCAAGTTCACCTCCTGGGAACGTGCTGACTGCAGAATGCTGAGAGGAACGGTAGACGGCTGCGGCTGGAAAGTTAACTCCTGTCCCAACTGACTGATTCTGCCCTGCGTTTGCTGTCTTACAAAGGGAAATCCGGCCGTCAGGCTGACCAGAGCACTTGTAGGCTGGAGAGCTCATGCAGGATTCGGCTTTGCCTTGCCCATGGCTGGTTCAATCCGAATGGTCCCCAGAGCACTGCTGGGTGTAATCCCTGAGCACTCAGCAAGGAGCAAGTCTTGAGCATCACCTCATGTGGCCCAAACCCCACTGCCAAATAAACAGAGTATTTCTAGTTTCCTCATTCTTTATTTAATAAAATATGCTAACAAAGCAAATAAATGAGTATTCTTGGCAAGAAGAATAGAAAGAACATGGATTTACTTAGTTTTCTAATTATTCATACCGTGGACACTGTACACTGTATATAAAACTGTTGGTTTGGCTCAGATCACCTGTAAGTGAGGCAACAGCGTGGCTTCAATGTTGTCCTTAATCTAAGAAAGCACTGTAACACTGTTGTCCCATGGTTCATCCATTTGCTCAAGCGGTCACCAGTAACGCCTCCATTGTGAGACTTGTTACTGTTTTTGGCTTATCAAGTACGCCACGGGTAGTTTGCCAGGCTCTGCCATGAGGGGAGGATACTCTCCGTAGCTTGCCGGGCTCTGCGAGAGGGAGAGAGGAATTGAACCCGGGTCAGCCTCGTGTACGGCAAATGCCCTACCAGCTGTCACTCCAGTCCCTTAATCGAAGAAAAGAAACAATAATTCAAAATGGTCTTGATTGAACTCTAGATGTAGTTGATATAGTATGTTGCTTCACGTAGCTTTTGTGCTCTATTTTAATTTCCTTCAACAATACAGAATTGGATCTGATGAATCTGTTTTTCGCTGCATTTCTATAATCGGGAACAAACCTGAGGCTGAGCCGTTTATTTGCGGTCAGTTTGCTGCAGCCTCTTTCAATGAGCAGAAATATCCAAACCAATTAAACTGCTCCCCTGCGTCTACCGGCCGTGAAGGATGTGTGGAGATCCAGCTTGGCGGGGCCTGGTGGAACGGCTCCGAGGTGCAGTTTTTACAAAGGGCTTGAGGTGGTTTTGCTTGATAGAAGAGAAGCGTTTTCCTCTCCCTCCGTCTCCGACTCGCCCCGACTCCACCTTCGTGAGGGAAGCTGGGTTTCTCCAGACAAACCTCGTAACCGCTGCTCTGGGCCTGAGTTCTGGCCCCGGGAAGGCCCGTAGCATCTGTGAGGTTGGCAGCGAGACGGTATTTCCAGGCAGGCAGAGGGCTGCCGGGTGGGAGCCAACCCACAGCTCTGTCTCCGCAGCCGAGACTTCGCCGCGTCTTACCACGGAGTCGGTAACAGGGACTGGGCCGTGGACAGGGGGAGCACCGAGCACGTCCAGGGTCAGTATTTATAGAGCCCACGTCGCTGGCCGGCCGGAGAGCGGCAGGGCAGGGCCGAGCAGGGTGCTGGCACAGCCGGGGGCCGTGTGCTTCTCTCACGCTTCTCTCTCCCCGCCAGGCTCCAGCTGCAGAGCGGCCGGCCGCTGAGCATGGCCAGGGACGAGATGCGGAGTTAAGGAGCGGGTCGGCCGGCAGAGCGGAGGTAAGGAACCAGCCCCAGCTGCGGGGCCGTCCCCATGCCAGCGCCCTGCTGCGGCCGTTGCAGATGTTGGCGGGGCCGGCTGCTCGTGAGCACTGCCCCTGGCCCTCCCCAGGCACGTCCGTGGCGGGGAGGGGTGGAGGTGCAAGACTGAGGCATGCCCTGGCCTCCCTCTGGTCCCTCCAGCTTCACCCTGAGCAGCTGAGCTCTCTGCTGGGAAACTCTCCGCCTCTCTCTCGGGGCTCAAACCCGGGTGGGAGCCTTCTGATGGTGAGCAGTCAGACGCCAGGAACGTGCACACGCTGGTGGCCCCACGGCGATGCAGGGGACCGGCCCAAGAGTAGAGCTGGACAATAACTCAGCAAAACACCAGTCTGCTGGGGCTGGAGGGTGCAGAGTACTCCCTGAGACAGACGAGGGTGATGAAAAGTAGCACTTGACTCTTAGCCCAAGGCGCAGGACCCAAGCATTTGGAATTCTTCTGCTTGTCCAAGTGACCGATAGATTGATTCCTTGCCAGCTGTGTGACATAGAATTACCATCTGTGCTACACTTTGTTTTTTTTTTTTCCAATTCCCTTCACATCGAGTGCTTTTCCTCATTTCTCTGGGTACCCATTTTTTTTTTTGTCATTTTTTTGCACATCCCAGAATAATATGAATGACATGTGCTGAAGAAACTGTTTTCTATGTAGTCTTGATGTGGAAGTTTCTGGGGGTTGTGTAATTGTGTGTTTTGTGTCTACTCCATCTGGCTTTCCAGTTATTGTATTTCCTGATTGTAAGTGTGGTGCTGAGTGGATGAACTCTTACACCAACATTATGAAATTTTTCCTCTTGTTGCTTTTCGGTTCACTGTGGAACTGTTGTCATTGCATGATATTTTAATGTTTAAATTAAAGTGTTAGAACTCTAAAGGACTTGTTGGGGACATACGAACTAATATATCGGAAGTGACTGATTTCAAAATAGCAGCAACCACCATTTTATAGTAAAACTATAAATGTAAAGCAACTATTCTGAAATAAGGCCAACAGTGTACATTACTTTTGTTGGATAAATGCCTAATTTTAACATTGCACAAAATTCATCAAAATTTATTTTTAATACAGAAAATCTTTATTAAGGACAACCAAATATGTAAACTATAAGTTTAATGCTTACTTATTCCTTGTTTTAGTTACTAATTCGAGGTTTTGATTTTTTTAAAATTATGCCTACAAGTTTGTTCCTCGGTTTGACTTAGATTTTTGCTAAATTTATCATTTAGCAACAAATAAGCCTCTCCTTTTTTATAAATACTTGTTTATAAACAAATACTCTCCTTCTTAATAAATAAATATATTCCTTTGAAATCACAATGGTAAATCTGGATTGGGCATTTCCCGGGTAAGAAGGCTAATAGGCTTGACTGATCAATATGTTTCTCTTTGCTACTGCCATTGGATAATATCTCATGTTCAAGATTTTAATTTCCAATTTTTATTTAATCTTATTTTTTACTTTTTGTATAGCATAGATGCATTATATTTCTCTTACACTTTAAATATTTTGTACTAGTTTTGTGTCTCTTGAAACTTTTCTCTGAAGTACACTATAGAAACTTTAGCATTTATTCAAAAATAAATAAAGAGATATTGCCCAGTTGAAGTGAGAAACCGGGGAATCGTAAAATTGGCTGATGATGTCCAAATGGGACTTTTCTCATTATTCCACAAAGCCTGGTTGGAGATACTGAAACTTTACGTACCTTTTCACTATTGTCTTTACCGCTAATCCTGCCATGGGCTATCACATCTAAATCATATTTTTTAAAATTTATTTTATTGAATCACCATGTGGAAAGTTACAAAGTTCTCAGGCTTATGTCTCAGTTATACAATACTCAAACACCCTTCCCTCAACCAGTGCCCATATTCCACCACCAAAGACCCCAGTATACCTCCCAACCCCCGCCCCCCACCCCCCATCCCCGCCTGCTTAGTTAATAAATTTCACTTCATTTTCACTTTACCTTGATTACATTCCATATTTCAACCCCAGACTCACTATTGTTGGAGTTTTCTCCCAAGAAAGCCCTACTGCCAATGAAGCATTTGATAATTAGTTTTCCATTGCTGAGACTGGAGAGATATGAAGTCTCGCTGTTTCAAGTACATAGATTTTTTTTCCCTCCTTCCCGCACCACCAAGTTCATGCCTGCTTATAAATAGTCCTCATATTATGGCTGACACCACGCCGCCCGACGAGAAAAAAGGATATTTCCCATCCTCGGCCGGTGTGGGGCTATGGTTTAGTTCACAGTCTAGAGACATGGCTGCAAGTAGTTTCTGGAGCCGGAAGTAGTCTAGTTAGGCTCCGGATTCTGGTTGATCTGCAGCAACGTGGCCTCACAAAAGTGTGGCCACCCGGGTCGAATCTCGGCGGAGCATGTGCTGGTTTTGGCCCGAGACTGCCCAAGCATCCCGCTGTTCCAAGTACATATTTCCCCCCCCTCCCATTCCCATGCCTCTAAATTCGTGCCTGCTTAATAGACCTCATAATATGGTGGACGCCGCACCACGCTTCTCCCAGAAAAGGGAAAAGAACTGAGAAAGGAGGATATTTCCTCTCCTCGGCCGGCATGGGGCTATGGCTTAGTTAACAGTCTAGAGAAATGGCTGCTACTTAGATTACCTTCAATATTTCAACAAAAAACTCAGTATTATTGTTTGGAGTTTCCCCCCACAGTCAGACCTGCTAAAAAGGAACCGTTTCACATTGCTGACAATTGAGAGATGTTAAGTCTTAAGGTTTTGGATTTTTGTATGAAGTCCAGGGAAAATTCTGCCAGTAATTGCATCCCTGCAAGCTCTTACTTCCCTTTTGTGGTGCTCATATGATGGAGAAGCCTGGAGAGAAAAACCCTGCCCCGCTGGGCCAGGGGCTCCCACCCCAGTCTGGAGGCCTCTCCGGGAGCTGCTCGTGTCCAAAGTAGTTCAGTTGCCTCTGGGGTCGAGCTTGTGGAGCAGCAGAAAGGGCTAAATCATATTTTATGTAAGAAGAATTTGCTGTAAGAAGAAATGTCGGTCCTTTTGTTTCTCGTGGGATCTGTGAACATCAGTGGATTGAGCTGAAATCCCGCCTCGCGCCCGCGGGCTCTCCCCGGCCTGCTCTCCTGGCCACTCTGCTGGCCGGGTGCTGGGGGACGGTCGGGATCCTGGAGCCCCGAGCCTGCCCCTGACCTCGCCGCTCCATTTGTTCTAGGTCCAATGTAAAATACATGGCATTAAATTTTATTTTGTACTTGAATATTACTTTGGTAATTATACCTTCCCTGTCACAAAAACTTTTTAAAAAATTCTGTGTTGATATTTTTAATTTTCATGAAATAAATAAAACCTACAAATATTGAATTTAGTTAGGGTATAGAGAAAAAAATTAAATAGGAAAATATGAACTAAAATGGTGTTATTTTTCTCCTAAGAAAGGTAATATTGTTTTTTAAAATTGTTTTATTTTGTAAGTTAGTTCATAATATTTGATGACATTTAATATTCAAACACCAATCCCACCACCATTACACCTTCCCACCACCAAATTTGGGATGTTTTTATCTCTAGCCCCAATCCTCGTCCCAAAACACAACCTAAATAATATATTTTGTATTGTCTGTTATGAAGAACTGCTGAACATGCTCACAAAAAAAGTGCTCATATAGGAAACAATGTAAAGTGTTCTATTTTGGCAGGAGCCATTAAGACATTCTACAGGATATCACTAACATGTTGATGTGAGTGATGAGTTTGGGTGATGTGAGCTTTGGTATATATGTCTGAAAATATGTGTATATGCATATACATGTATTTCCCTCTATGACTTGTTGCTATCTGAACCGCATCTGTTGTGATGTGCTAATTGTGGAGAATGGGTCGGGAGTGTCTATGGTGTGTCCAGGAGTGTGTCCACTCACAGGTGAGCATGTGGGGAGTGTCTATGATGTGTCCAGGAGTGTGTCCACTCACATGTGAGCGCGTGAGGAGTGGCCTTGAGTGTGACGGCGGTTGGGTTGTGGAGGTTTTTGACTCTCGGAGCTGGGTCCCTCGGGCGGGGAGGGCTCTCACCCGCCCCCCTCTGGGCGCCCCGAGTGAGGCAGCCTGGCGCGGGCCCAGTGGCATGGCTAGGGGGCTTCCTGTTATGCCCCAGTCCGGGGGAAGCAGCCGTGTGGTCTGGGAGGTGGGCGGTGATGGGTAACGTTGGTTTAGTGAGAAAGTGTATCATCGATGCTTCGTAAGTGTTTGCGTAAATTAGCAAAGATTGCAGTAAGTCTTCAGATGTCCAGGACCAGAGAGCGAGCACAGCAGTTTCGGGTCGGACCCCCAGGAGCGATCCCTGAGTACGGAACCAGAAGCAAGCCCTGGGCACCGTGGGGTGGGCCCCCAGACAGAAACACACACAGAGCCCAAATCTCTGGGTGTAGCACAGATGCCCGATCAGTCAGACAGGAACAGCCACTACAGTGAGGTGCTAATTCAGTGCTGAGGGCCCACAGAATCCCGTGGCACACGCAGAGCGACCGTCCGTCGCTCCCCGAGTGGCTGCGTCTGCACCCGGGTGCCACACTCAGTGCCCCGTGTCGGGAAGTCTGTCCCGTCCTTTGGAGACGCTCCTTCAGTGCTTCCTACAGAGTTGGCTTCAGGCTGAGTTCCCTTAGCCGAGGCCTCTGTCAAACCCGAGCAAAGGTCTGTCCTTGGGGAGATGCGCGTTTTGTTCCGGGTTTGTGTCCTGGCTTTTCCCTCTGGCCCTTAGTTGCCTTTGGTTGACCTGCTGCAAACTCGGAGACTTTCCCTAGCATGGAAGTCGCTCCTTTCGATCCTGCTATCTCAGCCACTTTCAAAGAAACGGGCCTCTTTGGTCTCCCGAGCTAACACACCTAGGAACAATCATTTAGAGACTTCAAGACGAAGATGCATTTCAAGCGAATTGCTGATGGGTGTTTCAGTCTTAATCTAATTTTCCTTCCCGTCTTCCTTTACCCTCACATCAGAATCAAAGCAGCTCCACCTACCGCGCCTATCAATGAAGGGCCATGTTTATTATGTCGACACTTCTTATTAACACACTATGTTTCATATATCTTGTCAAAGATTTGCCTGTTAAGAAACTTACAATTTTAAATTATTTCCTTCTATGGTAGAGAGGGAATTTTAAATTACATGTGAGCTTAAATATGAGAGAGTAGCTCATTAAACTAACATTTTACTCTACCATTTATCTACTTATTTTTCTGTCATTTTATCTTTTATTTGTTTATCATTTTATCTCTTACTTGTTTAAGAGTTCCCTTGAAAGATCTTGTCTCCTCAATGTTCTATTGCAACCTTTCACAAGCTTTGATTATTTAAAAATATTTTTGTTTTGAAATACTGTTTTATTAAGCTTAAGGCTTTCTTGGTCTCTTTTTTTTAACACAGACGTTCTTCTTTTTAATAATTTTGGGCCACAGTGTTCAGGACTTACTCCTGGCTCTGTGCTCAGAGATCAGATCTGGCTGTGCTCAGGGGACCACATGAGAGCAAGGGTTCTGCCTGGGTCGGCCACATGCAAGACAAGAGCCCTGCCCGCTCTGCTGTCTCCCCAGTTCCCGGGAAGCTCTTTTTTAATATCAAGAAATAGAAAAAAATCTGTTTTAATTTAACAGTTAGTGGCATTCTCCTGTGCAATTCACTGACCACATGTGACTGTATTTTTGTTGTATTATTTTCCCCTTTACCACATTTTTTAATGGAATCTTGTCTTTATCATGTACTCCTGCAGCGCTGCACATTTCACTATTTGTTACCTTTCATTTTATTACATTTAAAATTTTGCTTTGTATGAAATAAATGGACAGGAGCAATAACACAGCGGGGAGGGCGTTTGCCTTGCATGCGGCTGACCAGGGTTCGATTCCTCCGTCCCTCTCGGAGAGCCCCTCAAGCTACCGAGAGTATCCTGCCCACACAGCAGAGCCTGGCAAGCTACCCGTGGCGTATTCGATATGCCAAAAACAGTAACAACAAGTCTCACAATGGAGACATTACTGGTGCCCACTCGAGCAAATCTATGAACAATGGGACGACAGTGCTACAGTGCTACAGTGAAATAAATGTCTGTGTTTTTGTTAGATGAAATTCAAGTATTGAACATGTTAGAATGTTGTTGGAATTATCACAGTATGGTCTATAAAATTACTGTGTACAGGAGGCAAGACAGATTGCTTAAAGTAAAACAGATTTAAAAATAATTTGATTCTGGTTAATGGAAAATAATGCTTTAATTATTGTTCATATTTGTCAAGGGATTCTAGATAACTGACATTCCTCCAAGAACTCTATATGACTTTATATATATGTTATAATATACTTTTGAATGACATTTTTAAATGAAAATTTTCATTACAATAAGTCTCTCAATGAGAAACGTTACTGGTGCCCGCTAGAATAAATCGATGAGCAACGGGATGACAGTGACAGTGACAGAAAATAGAGGCTCAGAACTATAAAATAGTTTGAACAACCTCACATGGAAGTTAAGTGATAGTGTCATAATTTGAACCCAAATCTGGGCAAAGTCAAGTTTTTAAGGCATGGTAGAATAAGAGAATCAGGTTTCTGCCATAAGTTGTGATAATGGCATGGGTCACTTGTTGCCTTTCAGGATATTTTCCATCTTGAGTTTGGGAACAATGGCATCAGAGTGCAGGGTGAGACAAGGACACCCTGAGATAAGCCCCTTTCTTATTCGGGGCCAGCTCGGAAGAGACAGAATCTGTTTGCTATCTACTTACTTATTTAAGCCCCGTTTCAGAATCACTCCTGTTTGGGTCTTGGACATACTTCGTCCCAGCATTGGGTCCCTCCAGAGTCTCCGTCCCTCCCGGGGCTCCCAGGGTCCCTCTCGCCCCCGTCACCAGCCTGCCACCTTGCCGGCACATTTGCAGTTCGGGTTACTGATGTTCGGGCCTCTTGCTTTCAGCGTGTCCTCCGGTTTGGACATCGGCTGTTCCCTCGTTACAGCACAGCTGGACTCAGATCCCCGGACCCTGCTTCCCTTCGCTTCCCGGCTGTTCCTTCTCCCCTCGCCCCTCCCCGCTCCCGCAATTTCTTTCTTTCTCCGTTCTTCCCCCTCTCCCGTGGGGCCAAGTATAATCTAGGCACCCCACCTTCACACCGCTTTCCCCCGTCCGGTTCTTCTGCGTACCATGCAGAAGCGAGATCACCCTGTCTGTGTTCCTCTGTCTTACTTCACTTAGCCGGAATCTTCCGGCTGGTCTATGTTTCAGGGGACGGCGCGATCTCACCTTTCCTTATGGCCGTGCATGTTCCACTGTGTGTATACACCACATCTCCAGGGAGAACACAGGAATCTTAGACCAACCCGGAGCACTGCTACTCTGAGTGTGCGTGGCAGTGGCTTCAAGCATCATTTTACTTCCTCGTCATTTCAGCTCCTCGGACCTTAGTGTCCGTTTGGTTTTGTCGTCTTCGTTGAGGAGTTTCTCTGCACAGCTCTGTCTGCGCCGTATGCAATACCAGATATGATATGATAAGATAAGATAAGATAAGATAAGATAAGATAAGATAAGATAGGATAAGATAAGATAGCATGTGTCTTCACCTGGCATGGTCCTTCCTTACAGACCTGTCCTGAGCCCAGGAGGGACCCTGGTCAGGGGTCCCCAGGGACTAGGGAGGAGCTGCTAGACCCATTTGTGTTCCTGAAACTAACTTTCGTCCAAGATTAAAAAATTAACCTCACCGGCAGCTTTGCCGTCACCTCTGAGCGTTCCGGTGCAGCCACTGCTGTGACAGAAGCAGGGTACTCAGCGCAGGGTAACTAACTCTGGGTGTTTCTGTGATGGCGGGACTCAGGAATTGGTCGTGGGAGCGTCATCTGTTATGACCGCACGTATCTCATAGGTGGGAGTTGTATTTGTGTATATTTGAGGAATCCATATATAAAAGTTTCTACAGACATAGTTTTATGCCTTTTAACTGCATATTAAAAGACATAACACTTACATTTGGTCTCTGTAAAATGATCTGTGGGTTTTGCGTATTTATTGCTTTCTCTTCACTTAAGGCAAATATTTTGCCTAAAATTAAAGGATATTTTTCTCTTTGGGTCACTGTATCAAGATGTTCTCCTCTTGATACATCTGTGATGAGATTTATGATACTTTGGAATTTGTTTTATAATTCTGAGTTCCCCAAATAGTTGAAAGAAAATTATACATTTTAGTTATTAAATAGGCTGTTTTCTTTATTGCTCAAATCTTCATTTATTATAATAGAGAAAACTGTAAACAAGTGGTTCCTGCTTTCTTTAGAAATTATGTATTTATATTTTATTTATACTTCACTATAAATATGGTTAAAGTGGCACGGTGTTTAGTTGGAATATTCCACATGAGATTCCATCCATTATTTCCATGTGTAAATATTTCCTTTTTTCCATATGTAGAATTTAATTCATCAAGAGTCTTCCATAGTTCTCTCTCCCACACTGAAATTCATCTGCAAGCTTACGTACGGTTAGTCACCATGGTAGTTCAGCTCAGTGACCTGGAAATTTGCTTCTGTGTCTATTGTCGGGAGGTTGCGAGCCAATCAGGCCTTGGAACAGCAAAGGGAGACGGTGACCCAGGACACACTGACCCACTGGAGCAGTCCAGCTGGTGGGAAGTGACACGTCGCCCCTTGCCTCTGCCCTGACAGGACAGCCAAGGCCGTTTCAGCGAGGGCCAGAAATAAACTTCATAACAATAATGGAAATATTCAAGTCAGTTTGTAAATTGTTTCTCAAGATGCTTTTTCTGCTTTTCCCTTCGAGTCATTCTTTTTATTTCCAGAATGAGTGTCCATGTATCAGAACATGATCACGTTTTCTAAAAAGGAAAATGAATAACCCTACGAAAGTGTTTTAAGTGCCGACGGTGTCCGGGGGCGCCCTCAGGCCCCTGCCTTCAGGGGCGGGGAGACGGGCAAGGCACGGGGGAGGGTCGGGGCTGCTGGCCACTGGCCCTGTGTGCTGACCGCCGGGCTGTGCCCAGCATGAGGACGTGAGGACGGCACTGCCCTGGCCCGTCACCTCGACACGTCCTGGTCACCAGCCTCCCCGACAGCCAGGTGGCCTTGGTCAAGGTCAAGGGCACAGAACATCACAGAAATACCAGGGTGGAAAATCCCAGCGGCAGATTCTCTTTCTTTGCCCTCCCTCTTATCTCTGTCTGTCCTCTCTCCTCCATCTCTTTCATCTCTCTCCTCTCCCTCTTTTTCTCTCTCTCCTTTCTCCTCTCTCTCTCCTTTGCTCTTTCTCCTCTTCCTCCTGGCTCCTGTCTGTCCTCTCCCCTCTCCCTCTCTTCCCTCTCTCTCTCTCTCTCCTCTCTGTCCCCTCTCTCTTCCCTCTTTCTCTCTCCCCTCTCTTCCCTCTCTCTTCTCTCTCTTTCTCTCTCCCCTCTCTCTTCTCTCTCCTCTCTGTCCCCTCTCTTCCCCCTCTTTCTCTCTCCCCTCTCTCTTCTCTGTCTTTCTCTCTCCCCTCTCTTCTCTCTTTCTCTCTCCCCTCTCTCTTCTCTTTCTCTCCCCCCTCTTCCCTCTCTCTTCTCTCTCTCCCCCTCTCTTTCCTCTCTCTTCTCTCTCTTTCTCTCTCCCCTCTCTCTTCTCTCTTTCTCTCTCCTCTCTGTCCCCTCTGTCTTCCCTCTCCCCTCTCTCTTCTCACTCTTTCTCTCTCCCCTCTCTCTTCTCTGTCTTCTCTCCCTCTCTCTCCCTCCCTCTCTCTGCACCCTGTGGTTCTGTAAGTAGGCAGGCCACTCCAGCTGACCTGGCACCATTTGCTTCTTTCTGTTCAATGAATGTTGATGTTTCTGGTGCCAGGAATTGGACATTGGGCCTCACACGTGCAAATCACGCCAGGCCGTGTAATGAACTCCTTTGTTTAAACTGATGGGCCATGTTTCTATGGTGTTATTAAATAAAACCCGCACTTCACTTAGGTGCCTATAGATTTCTCTCTATTGACTTTTTTAGAAATTACAATATAATACCTAAACTATCTGTGATGAAATACAAAATCATTTACCAAAGAACAGAGGGGCAGCATGACGCATCCTCAGAAGGATGGCGAATCGGTATGGACGGGCTCTAGCATGAGTGAGATGTGATGTTGAGCCAAATAGTGTCATACTTATTGTGACTCGTTCAGGGGTAGAATGGGAAATTGTGTCAACAAAAAAATGAACGTACATGCGAGCTCAACAGAGAAATAAATTCCATAAAAATTTCTTAGGTATCTTCCTACCTCCAGGTAAGGTTTTATTTCCTCCTTCGAAGTTAATTACATTGTTCTTGTTGAGTCATTTTAGTGGTCATGAATTCTTTTCATTGTATTTCTCTGACGAGCTCTCCATTTCTTCTTCAAATCTGAGTAGACTTGGGGGGCATTTCTCTCTGATCATTACTTTGCCTGCACACGTGTATATGTATGTGTCATTTCTGTAGCTCACGTGCGGCCCTAGGGCTGGACTGGTGTGGTGCTAGTCTTACAGAAGTTCCCGCATATGTGACTCTGCTTTTTGTCTTCTCTCTTTACCTTTGATTTCTGAGGTTTTCATTTTAATGTGTATTTGTGTGCATCTGTTTGAATTTGGAGTCTGGTGCCCACCTCTATTCTCAGCCTGGGAAAGTCTGAACTCTTACTCACGTCTTTAGGTGGGAATTCTGCCCCCGTTTCTCTCTTGTCTATAGCCTGTATGCACTGTAGCACTGTCGTCCCGTTGTTCATCAATTTGTGCAGGCACCAGAGACATCTCCATTGTGAGACTTGTTGTTACTGTTTTTGGCATGTCTAATACGCCACGGGGAGCTTGCCAGGCTCTGCCATGCAGGTGGGACACTCTCGGTAGCTTGCTGGGCTCTCCGAGAGGGATGGAGGAATCAAACCCGGGTCGGCCGTGTGCAAGGCAAACGTCCCACCTGCTGTGCTATCGCTCTAGCCCGAGTCTGTATATTGCTCCTTTAATGTTGCCGCATGTCTCTCTGATGCTGTCCTTATTGTTTTCAGTTATTCATTCCTCTTTGCTTTTTGGATGACTTTAGCTACTTTTTCGAGTCCAGGGATTCTGCTGTTGGCTTCTTTCATTCTGCCATTGGACCCCTCTCTTGTGTTTTTAATTAGCTACTATATTCCTTAGTTCCGTTTACGTTTGGGCGTTTCTCGCACTTTCTGTGTTCACTCTGGAGATTTCTGTGAGAGGGTTTTCACAGCTTTCCAGTCTGCTCCCTTGAGACACTGGTGTGGGTGGGTTCCTCCGTGCTCCCATTCTAGCCGGGTTCCGGGGGAGCCGTGTCTGCGTGCCTGGGTGCCACGGGGTGTCTGCGAGAGGGGCTCCCGGTGGGCTTCTGTGTGTTGGGCTAGAGGGGGCCCGGGCATCTCAGAGCCACAGTGTCAGCACCCCACTGACGGCCGTGGCGGTACGGACCTGGGGGACGTGTGGGGGGCTGGCCTGAGGCACAGAGGGACCTCGGCCTCAGTCCCAGCTGGCTCAGACTCCCTGCGGGCACTCAGGGGCGGGCAGGGGCAGTCCTGTGGGGTGGCCAGAGCACTGCTCGAGACTTTGGCCGGGCCACCTGTTCCGGGGACGCTGAGCAACAACACAGGCCGCCAGAGAGCAGGTTTGCGGCTGCCCCGTCTGCTGCCTGCCCTCCTCGAAGCTTCTTGCCTTTGGTCTCAGGGTAAGCAGAGCGCCACTGGGGGGGGGGGGGGTAGCAGAGCGGACTCGGTTCATCTCCTGCCCAGCCCGGGCCCCTGTCTTAGGAGCCTCCTCCCCACTGCAGCCGCTGCCCCACGGGAGGTTTTCTTGCAGCGAAACTTGCGTTTATCTCCAGCATCCAAGTGCCGGGTGCAGGCCGTGGAGCTTGAAGTACCGAGCAGGCCTTGTTCCTCCGCGCTTCAGTTCTGCTGAGATTAACCCAGGCCTGGGTGCAGATCTGCAGTGATTCCACAGAACCTCCCTGCTCACCCCCTTTGATCCTACCTCCGTCTGATTTTTTTTTAATTATTAAAAGAAAGATTAATGTTGTTGTTTTGAAATGTCTTTGCCTTTTGCTCAAGCTTGACGCAACTTTTCTGTTCGGTTGTTCAACTTCAAGCGCTCTACCTCGTCCGTAGGGTGACGTCGAAGGATGGACACAGGAGAAAACCCGGCTTTGTGAATATGACTCCCAAAAGTTACCTTCCCCATCGAACAATAGCGTGGCCCCTGCCCAGCGTGATGGTGTCAAGCCATAGGATTTTATTTTTATAGCTAATTTTTCAGCCTGAGTTCTGCGGCCAGTTCCTCTTGTGTTTCCTCCAACTGATTTTACTTTGGATAAAATTGCTTTTATCTGATTTTCCTTTGAGGCAACAGGACGTTGACTTTCTTGGCTGACTTACAGGTCTGGGTGAGTACGAGCCGACCCACATGAACGGTCTGCCCGGGGGAGGGGCCCAGCCCGGGCCGAGAGCTGGGGCACTTGGGAAAGAGTCGCCTGCCCGAGAAGGTGGGCACGGCTTGCCCCCGGGTACAGCCTTTTGTTATTTCCCACACACGGGAGCAAACTGTCCTCACAGACAATTTTTCAGGGTCAGAACATGTAAACTTCCAGGAAATGCTGCTGAAAGTGGGTGCAGGGAAACACGGTTCGTGTGCAGCGGTGGTGACTCCGCAGAAACAGTGTGAAGCTCTCGACATCTGTGCGGCTTGTGACTTGAGTGTCTCATCGTATTAGTTGCGTGGTTGGTGTATCTTATGTTCGTGTGCATTCCCTTCCCTAAGCTGAGTGCAGCTTTCCTGAGGAAACTGCTTTCACTTGGGTCTCCTGTAGGTTTCGGTGTCGTGTCAGGGCCCTCCTGAGCCTAACTCGGAGAGGCATGGGCCGGGAATCAAAAACAGTCCTCAGCATCCCACATGCACCACTGAGTACCACCAGGAGTGACCACCCTGAGCACAGAGCCAGGAGTAACCCGAGCACCGGTGGGGGCTCTGTCTTGAGAATTCTCGGTGGCTCTGTCATACACATGGGCACATTTGGCCAGAGATTCTGTTTTTGATTCCGTTGCTTAGAGTAGAGCCTGATGGGTTGTAAATGCCAAACAAATCTTTGTTAAGCTAATGGGTGTGCATCTGCGCAAGACTCGAGATGGCGTGTAAGTACTAAACATTTCTGGTGTGAGTTTAAATGTTAAGTTCTCGCTAGTTCTAAATTCCGTGGTTAGTATTTCGTTAGTGAATTTTCTGTCAGTTCTCCACTCCCGTGATTTAAGAAACAATGGAAAAACCTCACAGTCAGTTGATGACATTCCTCTTCATTTTATATTATTAATTAGTATAGAGTCAACAGTTGTTAACCTGGCTCTGTGAGAAGGTTTAGAGACGATTTAATTTCTTATTTCATATAGTACAGTGCTCATCCCAGGCCAGCCATCTGATGTGCAGGAAGTCTCTTGTTTGGAGGCTGCCAAGAGGTGCTCAGGGGTCACTCCTGGCTCTGTCCCCAGGGTCACTGGTGGGCTCAGGGGACATCCGGGATTCCGGGGACTGAACCTGGGTCAGTTGCGTGTGAGACCAACGCCCCGTGTGCCGTGCAGTCGCCCTGGGCCCAGTACAGGGACTGGAATACAGCAGTCTTCTCACCTCAGCTTTCTCCACGCAAACACGAAGTCTTAGGATTGCCTGGTTGTAACTGCAGATTTTTGTCAGCAGCATTAGGACTGAGATGCCACTCTCAGCTGGCAGCAATTCCAAGTGATGTTTTCATTAAATATTAAGAAGCTTCTCCGCTGAAATAAAAAGGGTTTATCTGAAGGGCTGGGCAGTAGTGTGGGGTTCAGGCTTCCTAGTTTTCTTTTCGTTTCTCTGTCACTTTAAGTTTCATGGTTACAACAGTACAGAGTTGTCGAAGCTTCACCACTGGCCAGAGTGGGGCAGACCCTCCACCGCCTTCAGCCACCGTGCTCCCCTGTTCCTTCCCGCCCTCCCTCTTCAGCCCGGGAGCTAGAGACCAAGGGTTTAATCCTCATTTGATATTGTGTGTTCCCTGGTTTGTTTCTCTCTATGCTCAGATGAGTGAGAGTTCCAGTATATTCTCTGTCTCTGTCTCTGTCTGTCTCTGTCTCTGTCTCTGTCTCTCTGTCTCTGTCTCTCTGTCTCTGTCTCTCTGTCTCTCTGTCTCTCTCTCTCTCTCCCTATTTCTTTCTCTCTGATTTACATTACTTAGTGCAATGCCCTCCAGTTCCCTCCAAATTCTGACTGGAAGGTTTCACTTCCTTTTGTTTTCAGAGCTGCGTAGTACCCCGCCGTGTATGAAGACCACAGCTCCTTTATTTGTTCATCTGTTGTTGGGCTTTTATGTGGTTCCCATGCCTGACTGTTGTACTTAGCACAGCACTGAAGGTCTGTAGGCATTGTTTCAAAGGCCGGATGCCAAGAACTGAGTCCCGTGGAAGCTCTCCTCTCCTTGCTGTTGTCCACCGGGGTGGAACCAGATGACACCCCACCCCCAGTGGACGAGGGTCCCTGTTCTCAGTGCAGGGGTGTTTATTTCCCCAGTGGGCCCACTGCCACGTGAGAAGGAGCCACAGCCGTGGTGCTAGCTCTGCTGCAGGGAGCACTGCCCAGTGAGGCCCTTCTGGAGTCAAGTCTGTCCTGACATGACAACACTCCGCGGGGGACTTCTCCTTCACTGCGTACGTGCGTTGGTGGGGAAACCACTGGCACCCCGTCAGCCAAAGCAAGGGGGACGGGCGCGACACCGGCCTGTGCCCCACGGACACAGTTCAGGAGCAGAAAAGTCGGCTTCGAGCTTGAAGCTGAGTGCGAGAGATGACGCGGCAGGCTGGCGCTCTGCAGACAGAAGGCCCGGCTCTGCCCGGGCACCACCGGCTCCTGGGCACCAGTGCAAGGGGGGGTCCAGAAGTCCCTGGTGAGTGGCAAAAGGAACAGTGGCCCAGAACTGAGGCTTCGCTGCGAGTCAGTCCTCGGGCCGGTGCCCTGCTCGTGTGACGTCTCTGTGCTCTCCGCCTGTGCGGCTCAGCGGGTGGCAGACGCCTCCCAGGAGTGGGCACGGAGTCTCCCCCTTTTACACAGATCGGGGTGTTTCGTGCACAGGCTCCCGGCCGAGAGGCGCACAGTTTTAACGTGGATTTCTGGTGTCAACACAACGAAAACAGTGCTGCAGATCACGGAAACTTTCAAGTGAAAATTCTGATAGAGACTCAAAGTTTGGAAAACTTGTGGTGACCCTTGAGTATGAGTGTCTAAATACTTGGTCTACTTTTTATGGTAATGGTGCTGACATTAGCAGATATGATTTTTTATTATTAGTTAAGGAATTGTGTTAAAGTTCTTCATGGCTCAGTGAGCTGATATTTTCCAAGTGATCAATGCACAATGTTATAAAATTGTGTATACATAAACATCTATCCAGAGTACAATGAAGTGGAATGGATTCTAATGTATAGCCCAAGTATTTGATTTTTCTTGCTTAGATTTAAAATGAAACTTAGAGAAATCTACTACACACTGAATTTTGGTCTAATATCATGACTTAGCATTTGAGTAGTACTCAAAAAGAACACACACAACATCTTCAAATTCTGGAAAGAATTAAAAAAAAATTATCCTTTAACTGCTCCAGTTGTAGGGTTACGGTATTAGTTATATTTTCATGGTGTCATCTAAAACAACATATCAAATGTAGAAGCATTCTATCTCTCTGGAATCTCTCCTTTGAATCTCTTTCCCCACACTTCTCTAAAATAAGGAAAGAAACGAATAAATAAGTGTAGAAACACTTGTGAAACTTAACAAAAAAACCCACCCAAACCCATCCAAAAGTGGAGCAAAAGGGTGAATGGACAGTTCTTTAAAGTACACGTGGCCAGTATGTATAAGAAAAATGTTCTCCGTTGCTCATCATCAGGGAAATGCAAATCAAAACAACTGTGACGTATCACCTCACACAGGTGAGACTGGCACAGGTCACACAGAACACAGCTGAACAGAGCTGGCATGGACGTGGGTCTCTGCTGGTGATGCCCACTGGCCCAGCCTCTTGGAGAGCAAAGCGGACGCTTCTCCAAGAAAGGAGCTTCCATACGCCTCAGAGACGGGACTCCCCAGCACTTACCCCAGGGCCCCAGGACACCATGATGACAAGATAAGGAACTCTAATCGGCAGAAGTCCATTTTAACCTTGTATTCTCAAAGGGCTTTCCAAAAATGGCCCTAACCCTCTTAAGACCTGGTGAAGAGTGTGAATGGAGAATTAGATACGACATTTGACTATATGAAAAATGTATAAACTAGGCTAAAAATCTATCAAGTATGTCTTCTTGCCCAGAAAAAAATATACCAGGAAACTGACATTTAAATAAATATGGGCACAGCAGCAGCTGATGCAAGTAACTCTGCAGAGCACTGCGTTCTTTTGAACAGACTTTCCGTGGAGCTCTGGGTCTCTCTGGGGGCGAGGGGCGTTGACAGACACGAGGGGCGGTGGAACATTGAGCCTTCCTCTCCTTTGTGCTGCCTCTGCCTCTTCTTTCACGCATTTGGTGAGCTTCAGAGAAGGTGCCCTGTCTCTCTCGGTCCCTCGCTGAGATTCTCCTGTCACACCCCTGTGAGCCTGTGCTGACCTCCGGGAGCGAGCGTCAGGCAGACGCCCACGTGTGCGGCTCCTGGCTGCTCTGCAGGTCCAGCGAGGCACTTTGCTCTCAGGGCCTCTCAGGTGAGAGCGGGTGTGGAAGGCTCGCTCTGGGCAAGTTTCCAGGTTCAGCCGACGAAACAGTGGACGGCTGTCCCTGGAGAGAGAGGCCCTGGCGTGCCCGGGGCTGCCATCCTGTCCCCAGCCGGGCTTACGTGTCTGTGGACACCACGGCCCTCGTCCCCGACTCTTTCCACACCAGAAGCTCTTCATAGCCCCCGTTCACCCCACAGGCCTGGCATTTTTGCCTTTTGGTTTGGGGAGGTGGGATGGGTGGGAACTCCAGGTTCCAGGCTAGCCGGGGGCGGTCGGAAAGGAGGGATGCTAAGATCCGGAAGGCTGTCGGGCTCCGGATTCCTCGGCAGCCCAGTGAGATCCGAGTTCCAACCTCTGTAGACCTCGGGCAGCCCCAGCTGTCCTGTCTCCCGGGAACAGTGGGCTGGAGCACACAGCACCTGGACTAGATTCCCAGGACTGTGATTTCCAGGACTGCCCAGGTGAATAGAGAGCACTGTGACCCAGAGTCAGCAGTTAGCAATGCTGTCAACCCCAGGTAAAGCCCGAGGGTTTCCCGGGCAGACGGCTGAGTTCCAGCTCAGCATCAGTATTTCACTGTGGCCTTTTATAAGTCACCTTAAACGTGCAGTCGAGCTCAATCTCTCCGCAACTCGGTGAGGCTATTATTCCCCCGTTTCAGAATGCTGCTGAGGCTGGAGTGCCGCTGGGAAACTGAGTCTGACAGCAGGCTTAGTGTCTGTCTTCCTATACGGCTCCAGTTCTCTGTTTTGTTCTGCAGGATTTTCAGATAGAATTTTTGTAGAATATTTGCCTTGTAGCTGTAGATGACTTAGAGTGAACGCGTCGTGGGTCTACAGAAAAAGGAGCACTGTTGTGGAAGGAGGTAACGCCTCTCCTAATTTGGAGAACACTGTTCTTAGTAAAACCAGGGCATCCTGCGTAAAGCAAATTTGCTACACAAGTTAAATTAGAACATTTAACAATGAAATATGAAGTAGTTATTAAAGATTCCTGCTCTTATTTGCATGTGGAAACGGAATGAAATTTGCTTTTCGGTCTTGTTGATGGTTTGCGTTGTTGGTGGGTGTTTGCTCGGAAGATTCGGGGGCCCACCGGCAATTCTCAGCCCACCGGCCACGTCCTCAGCTCCAGACCCCCAGGACGTGCTGCTGGTGCTGGCCTCTGCAGTTCTGGGATCCCTGGGCCACCTGATCAGCTCTGAGGGTCTGCAGGGCCACACCTGGCAATGTTCGGGGAGTTGTGCGGTGCCAGGAATCAGACCCACTCGGGGCCAGCCAGGCACACGCCTTAACCGCTACCCTCTCTTCTAGCCGCAAATGGGGCTTTCAGAAAAAATAATATTTTTAGGTTCCTAGAATAATACCTACTGCCCTCAGGGAAGTTATAGATTAAGTGGTGAATTATATGAAATATCTGTTCTTTGGGGAGGGGATTTTTTTTTAAAGAATAAATGGTCAAATTTAGAAATGACTAATATTCCATCAGACAAAGAATGAAGCTATTTAACCTACTCCAAAAAGAAGATTTGGCCTCATCCCTGCAGGACTGTCTAGTAGGCTGGGGTGGGAGCCAGGCTCTCCTGGTGTACTACCTCAGGGCTCCTCTGGAGTCAGTTATCACCGATTTGTACTTTGCCACGAGAAACTGTTTCAGTGTCTGGAATTGCCGGTGAGGTTCAGCATCTCCGTGAAGCACGAGTCCCATCTCGTTCACGGGCGTCCTTGGGTGTTGGGGCAGCTCCCATGAGAAGGGCCTTCTGAAGTGGAAGTCTTGCGTGATCTATCCATCTAATATCAGTCTGGGGTTGTACAGGCAAATCTCCCTGGCCGGGGCCCGAAGTGCAAGAGTTAATCTGTAAGTAGAGCTCGCCTGTTTCTGATTCTTCCCTGCTCTTCTTGCCGGGCACCTGCACTCTGCTCGCTAATGAGGGGCCGGCAGTGGTGCCTTTCGGCTCTGATAATCCTTGTCGGCGGGTCTGTGTAAACTTCTCCTTTAATTACAATGAACTTGGGGTGCCTGAACTTGCAACAGCCTTTTTCTCTGGAAGGTCAAGGGCAGTTTTGAAACTTTTGCTCAAAAAACCAATTGTTTTACAAAGTTGGTTGTTAATTCACAGGAGGAAGCCGCAAAGGAGGTGATATAGGATGCTCTAAAGTAAGTAGACTTCACTCCACACAAAAATAAACAAAAAAAACCCAACGCTTTTTTTTTCAAATTGTGCTTTTATTTATTTTTTTGGAGTCAGGGTAAGAAATTATCTTTAAATAGGGACATTTAATTTTAAGAGTACTTAATGAATGAAAATATTAGAGTAATGTTTTCTCTGGAAGGAAGTGCCTCGGCAGGAAGTCAAAATAAATGGAACAAATTTACTTAAGAATTTTCAAGTTGTTGCTGCAAAATGACTAGATAAATGGTCCCTTTGGAGAAGGTACCAACTAAAAGATGCGTGATTTGCTCAAGGGGACCATTGTGTTTTCCAGTATAAAGAAGGCTTTAGGTAAAATAGACTCATATTAGTTTTGAAGTTTAGGCACCAGTCTTAAAATTTTGTTCAAGCAATTCATTATTATTTGGGGAAAGTGAAAAAAAAGAGGGAGCAAGGAGTCAAGAAAGACCTTCTTGGCTGTTAATGCCTTGAAACTTAGTGGAAAGGAAATAACACCCAATTTATAAGAACTCCAATGCAAACAAACAGGAGCTATGATAGGAAATAGCACTCGGGCCAATTTCTAAGACCTGGTCCATGTTCATTTTTTTAGATAAAATTTCCTGTACTTACTCGTAACCATTTTGGGCCAGACCAAAACCAAAACAAATCTTCCTCAAATGGTGAAATGAAGCATTTTAATTGGCAATATTTTTAGAAAATCTAAAATAGTTATTTCTGTCATTGGTGCCTTGATAAAATTTAGTATATTATGTATGAACTTGAATGTTGATCGAGTATTTTATAGCTTGTCACATAACCAAGAAGTTTGATGATGATATTCTTTCTGAATGTTCATTCTTTATTAGCAATTTTGTTTTAATTTTAATTTTTTACTAATTTCGGCTTGAGAACTTCCCCCAGATGAGCTCAGAGTGATCCGAGGCCTTGCCTGAGGGGCCACATGCAGCGTTGGGTTTGAGGGAGACAGGCCCCTACCTGCCTTACCTGCTCTCTCCGGCCCCCATGATGGTAGTCTTGTCCTACTGACAGAAGCTTGATTTGACTTCCTTTAAATTTGATACACAAATGAGAACCCAAATCTGTGGTTCTTATCTAAATTTGTGGTTCTCATCCCAGGAACATCTTGTCACCCTCTTCTCCCACCTGGGCGCATGGGGGATTTGCTCAGAGATACTGTTTATAGTCTTCCCCTCGGAGGGGATGCACAGACCTACTGTGAGGACCGATGGAATGAGGGGGCTGCTGGGCCCAGGGCCGTGCTGCCCGCGGTCCTGCCCCTGCTGGTGATGCCGTAACATCTTGGACAGCCGTGCCAGGAGAAACCCTTTCCGCTTATATTCTCTGGTTTGTGGAGATGCGGGCCGTTCCCAGAAGAAACAGAAACTGTTTATACAACTATAAGTCATTGTTTGTTTTTTGGGTTTTGATATGAGCCAGTAAATAGTTCTTGTTGGTTTTTTGATTCACTTTTGAGTTAAAAATTGGACCACACAGATTAAAAAGTCACTTCATGTTGACTAAACCTACTTTGACGATCATTTCACAGCATCAGTCAAATCGTTATGTTTTCCATGAAGTGAGTGCTGTGTGCTAATTCTGCCAGCAAGCTGGAGAAATGACAGAAACAGCATGGAGATTAGCGGTTACAATTCTTTGGTTTTTTCATCCCCTTCTGGGTGTTCAGAGAGGGAGAAAGGACAGTACGGACGGCCGAGAGAGGCGTCATTGTTGCTAGGGGTGGCCTGGGCCGTGTGGGGCCCCCCGTGAGGCGGTCAGAGCTTCCCAGAGGAGGTCACCCCGGCAGCGACAGGCGGATCCTGGCAGAGTCCATCTCGTTTGAGCGACTGGTCCATGTCTTCGATTCATTTGTGATTCAGTCGTCAAAACTGAAACCGTAAAAATGATTTGGAAACTTGCATCCGGAGCATGTGACGAAGGCGGTCAGAACAGCGTGATCCAAACCAAACACCTTTAGCGTAATCTGACCATCGTCTTTCCTTCACCACATTGTCTACTAAGTGCTGAAACCATCGGCTGCCATGAATGCCAGGAAGAGCTGTGGGCCAGGTGCGGGCATTGTGGCATCTGGGTGCCCCTCCGGTTCTCAGCAGTGCTCGTGTGGTACGGCAGAGGCGCAGTCGAGGCGTGTAAAGTAAGTCCTGCGCCATGTACCCATCCCGGGCTCTGACACCGTTGAGAGGCAGGGCAGCAGCTTCCGAACTTGCCGCTGACTAGACGAACATTGTCAGTGCGTCTTATTGTTCCCTGGAACCGAGCTTTGGGCCGCCTTGGGAGCAGGGCATCTCCCTGGCACCCAGGGGACCCACGGCGGCACCCGCCATTCTTGGCTGGCGGGGCCCGAAGCTCAGGTGTGCTGCTGGGCGCGGGGCCTGGGCACCTCGGGCTGCCCTACTCGTGCCAGGGCCCTTCCAGGGCTGCAGCAGGGGACGGTTGGGGGGCCGGGAGCGGCTGGCCTGCTGGGCGCCAGGCCAGAGCCCTGCCCGCTGCCCTTCGTCCTGCCCACGCGCCTTGGCTTCCCCACATGCCTCCTGAGAATTGACCCGCAGGTCGCTCAGGAACGCCCCTAGGGCAGGGGTTTTCTCAGCGTGTGAGCAGCCAAGGGTGCACCTACGGGCCGCCTTGGCGGTGGGGGAGAAGGGCTCACTGGGAACGAGCGTGGACCCTCTGCGTGTCCCCGGGGCCGGCCTGGAGACCTGCCGGCGGCCAGGCCGTGGTCCACGGGAACACCGGCCCCTTTCAGCGCAGGGACTGCCGGGAAGGTTAAAGAAAACCTGCCTCTAAAAATAGACGCTGACTGGAGGCCTTTCAGCGCCGGGGCCGTATGGCTGTTAAAGGGCCACTTTGTTTTATTGAAAAGAAAATAGGAAAACTCCCCCTTGGCCCGGGCTCTGAGCAGCGGCTGCTAGGAAATACCGTTTTGTGCACAGTTACGGGGTAAGTGATCCAAAACATATATATCTTCTAATTCCATTAGTTACCAGCTAGCAATTCCCGGGCCCGTCTGGGCTTGCGTCTCGCCCAGGGATAGTGACAGGCACCGTACAGAACGGCCACCCTGCTGCGCTGTGACTTTCGTCGGTTGTTTCATATGTGGGACATCACACCAGGGAGGGAAATCACAGCACAGGTCTAGGTGACCTGTGATTCCTCCTGTTGTGGTCCCTTCCCTGTGGCTGCTGCGGGCAGGCCCGGGGGCGGCCATGCTCCGGCCACTCGGGCACCCGCTGCAGGCTGGCCTGTGCCACTGCACTTGCCCTCCCGGGGTTGCTGGCTGGGGTCCTGGGCCGCCCACTGGTGGATTCTCACAGCCCTCAGGTGCTGCTTGCACAAGCCCGGCCGTGCGCTGCCTTGCCATTGTCAGTCAGCACCGGGGGTTGCCCCCGGCAGAGCTGCCCGTGGACACCCGGCCTCTCTCGCCAGGCGGGCACACGGGGCCACCGGCCACTCCTCGGGGCCCTCCGCGTTCCTTCAGAAAGGCTCAGGTGTGTCCAGCCCCGAGGTGTGGTGTCCGTTCTGCGACAGCAAGGTGCCGTTATTTCGGTGTGGTGTATGAGTGCGCGTGCCCGCACTCGTAGCTTCTGAAAGTGGATTTCATTCAAGAGTTACGGAAATGGAGATCTCAGTGTGCGTCGACTGAAATGCTACTGAGATACCGTCTGCCATAAAGCGACTGTATTTTTCATTCTCCGTGTGAAGTAGAAAGATTAAATATAAGCTCTTTGAATTTGACAGAGAGAAACAATGATCTGATTAATTACAGGAAGGGTTATGTCCTGGGCTTTGAGGGTCTCTGAATGCAACTTAACCAGATCATTGGAGCTGCTCCGGTCATAAGCCAAACTCTAGAGTTAGGGTGAGGAAGTTCCAAGCGCCTCCTTTATGTTTGGGAACACAACGCAGCTCCTCTCGACTGGACAGAGAGCTCAGTGGACCGAGTGAGGGAAGCCAGCTCTGCATGTGGGCAGCCGGGTCCGATTCCTCTGTCACTTGGTTTCCCCAAGTCCCTCCAGGATAAACTCCCGAGCACAGAGCTGGCAGTAGCCCCTGGTCACCCCTGGGCGTGCCCCCCAAACAAAAACAGAACAAAAATAACTTTCTTAGAGTAAAATTTCCATTAGACTTATTTTCCCTAACATGAGAGTATTTCAGGGAAAAGCCATAGGCCTCTAAATAACAGGTTTTCTGTTTAAACACACATGCTCACACACACACACACACACACACACACACACACACACACACACACACTGTGCAGTTCCTCCGTACCAGTCTTTTCTCCCCTCCCTCAGAGACCACTGCCTTCTCTTAGAAAGCACATTCCTGCCAACCAAACTTCTAGTTTGGTAAAATGTTTAGAATTTATATGTTCTTTCCAACCCTTATGTCAGAAGCCATTGACTTATTTCAGATCTAGAAGCCATGATGGCAAGTTTTCAAAACACACTGCTTTGAAACCGTGTTTATATGCATTCACGGGATGCACTTTTGGGTTCCCTGGCCCTAACACAGTGAAATAGACGTCACCTCTCACACAAGTTGTTTTGATGTGTGCATGTGTGTGCATGTGAGGGGAACTCTTAAAATCTGCTCTGTAAGTGTTGCTTTTCCCCTGTGATGTGTCGTTTGTTCAGTGTGACAGTATTCTGGGCATAAGGGATTTCTGTTTCATGTCAGAAACTTTCAGAGGGATTCATTGCGCTCGAGCCAGAAACTGAGGCCTTTCGTTCAAAGAACTTTTCCTTAAGTCACAGTGAAAATTTTATTTACAAAAGCCAACTAGATGGTACTGCTTGTTCATAGTATGGTGGAAATCAGAATTTCTGAATCTGTCTATAGGCTAGGAGGCCAATATTCTTAGCTACCTTAATAATAATGGAGATTTTGTCTGTACTTATGCACTGTATATTATTTGGGTGACAAGTAATCATGATTAAACTGGACTTGTTTCTAGAAAGTTCCCTTTCCTCTGATGATGAGACACGAATAGCTTTGACAGTTGAGGGCGTTCAAGATTTTTGGCTTTCTCTTTCTCTCCAGGGTACCATCCGAACCCTCTTTGCAGTTGGCCTTGAAAAGCCAAGAAGCCACGGGGAATTAGGTTAGGGGTTCTAGAGTGCTTGACCCATTGCATCTGGTGCCATGTGTGGTCTCAGTGGCCATCCCAGAACACAGTCAACAAGGGCTGTTTGCCTCTGAGTCTGGTGTCTAAAAAGAGTCTGGACTTACACTCTTACTTCATTCATCTTATAAATGCCTCTCATGCTGCGTGCCCAGCACGTCACTGTACGTTGGTGCTACAAAGATACCGTAAAGCACATACAATGCTGAACAGCACCAACTACCCATTTCAGTGTTGCTATTCGGGAGGCAGCAAGTAAGCAAGTATATAAGCACCAGACATTATACACTGTATATATACATGTCCTGAAGAAAATTAATGAGGTAGAAAATGTTATGGCTGCTTTTTAGAAGGGCGATTCTGGAACTGAAGCCAAAGTAATGAGAACAGGATAAAGGGAGGAAGGGCGGAGATGTGAGAGGAAACTGGTGGGACGTGTCTGAGGACTGAACACCAAGAAACGCGTGGGCAGGTAGGAAAGTGACGGGGATCAGTCAGAGGCCCACAGATAGGCAGAGTCGAACCCTGAGGCACGAGGAGGGTTGTTTTGTTGGACTGCTGGACAGGTCAGTGTGAGGCTGTGCGACGTGTACTTCCCACGCTACCCCGTGGCTCCATTAGCTGGTCGGTGGGCAGGGCGCACTGGAATTGGTGGGCAGAGAAGGAAACTGTTCTGCAAGCTGCCTGGATGACGTGGTCTGGAATTCCAGCCCAGGAAGTAGAAGTGGATCACCAGGTCTTGCTGTATTTTGGGTGCAGTACAAAAGTGTTTCGGTTTCATATACAGGATATGAAACCCTAACGAAAGAGAAATTAAGACCTAGTGGATCCATGGACGGAAGAAACACTTCTGTATGCACTTAAGTGGTACTTACTTCTTTCCTATTTTTATTTTTTCCCCTGCCTTTTTATTATCCTCTTTCCTTCCTGTCTTTTTATTTCTATACTCCTGGTACTGTGAAGAATCTTTATTTTCAACAGTAAACTAAGTTTTTTTATGAAATAGATAAATCTAACAACTGAGAAAACATTATTTACATAAAACGCCATAAGTTAAAAATACATAGCGTTTGTTTTTTAATACAAAGGATCTCAGGATTCAAACAAGGAAAGTTTGATTTCCAAGTTTGCATCGTATAGGCCTTGGCTCTGGTATAAAGAACTACACTGGAGGTAAGTTTTGACACTATATGTCTCAAGTTAGATATCAGTGAATTTCATAGGCAGGGATTCGCATCTGCGGAGAAAGACCCCATTTCTTCAGTGCAGGTACCAAGTTCTGAGTTCTGCTCTTCAGAATCAACCCTGACCACCCGTTGATTTAGTCATTCGGTGTTTTATCTGTCGGTCTCTTGATCACCTCTGTGCGTGTCGTGCTACCTGCCAGTTCCCTGTTCTCCCTTCCCAGGCGGGCAATTTCATTGTCCTTTTGTTCAGTTTCTTTAGGAAGTTTATTATTTCCCCGAAGTGCTGCACAGTGAGCCTTCCTCTGTCTTCCCGCCACTCCTTCCCAATACCGAGAGGCTGTGCTTTCTGAAATCACAAGGTCACGTGCTTCTCGGGTGACTCTTCCAGGACTTAATAAATCACTGTGTCTGGGACAAGTGCAGGGGTGTAAGTCTTAGATGTTACCTGCTCATCCCAATGCTTCTTTTTGAGGAAACCTTTAACGGACTCATTTTCTCTTCTAACAAGAGATCCAGCTGCAGAAGTCTGATTCTTCTTCAGAGTTCTTGAGACGGGACTTTTGTTTACACTCCCTTTGACTTCTTGTTCCTGCTTCATACAGGAAATCATTGTGGATCCTAAATGGGTGGAAATATTCATCCTCATAACGAACTCTGGTAGTGGTGACACCAGGACCTCTTAGAAGGCCACAGGCAGGCCGTGTCCCTCCCCACAGCTGCTGGAGTGACCAACACGAAGGACTCTAAAAGTCTGAGCACTTGGCTCACCAGAGTTTTATAATCCCATAATTTTGCACATTTTTTTTCAGAAGTTGGAACATTAATAGATTTGAATATACTTAGATGGATGCAGGATAACATGGGGTTTGTCCTTTCAGCCTTGCTGCAGGGAACTTAGTTTACCTTAGAGCAATGTCCTTTCTGCATGGACAGAGGAAGACAGTTAATATTATGCTTTGTAACTTGGGAGCTGATTGACTCAATATTTACTCCCAGGCATCTGCTTTCCTGGCTCAGTTGCCCTTGGTTCCTAAAGCTGGGTCCCGACGAGGGACGGAATGGGCCTAAGGTAAGCTGTGAGATACCCTGGCATCAAAATGGGCCAGGCCAGAGTGCCACAATACTCAAATATAAGTTGAGAGCATGGTCATAGACAAATGCTGTCATGATCCAAAAATAACAACGAGACTAGGACCCTGCTGGGGTTAGGAAGACTAACCTGGCCTGAGGACTGTGGTCTGGAATATATAGTGAATGTCCTCAGGAAGAACCAAACTTTAAGTCTGATATATCTCTTACTGTGCTCATACAGAATGACATTGCTAGAAATGTTAGAAGTAAATTTACTATAACTATTTAAGTGGATTACTAGCTGAGGAAAGAAGAAAGTGACACACCCTGGGTGGGATCCCACCCTTACGCAGATCTCCTAGTAATCTGGAGTAATCTCTTTAGATGAGATCTTGTTAATCTCCTGGAGGAGTGGTCTTACCCCTTTTGTTGATTTGTTAATTTTCAACCCACCTCTGTGTCACCACCCTATGTGATTGCTATAGACTGTAAGGAGAGGTGGAGGGAAGACAGAAGACACAGGAGAAGACACAGAACCAAGAGGGAAGACACAGAAACAGAGGGAGGACACAGAAGCAGAGACAGAGAGATGTAGGGAGAGACCAGAGGAGAGACTACAGAGACAGAGACAGAGACAGAGAGACAGACAGAAGAGAGCACAGTGGCACACACAGAAGCGGAGCACAAGGAGGAGCCATCCTGATCTGGTCCATATATAGCAGCTCCAGAGCACCAAATGCAAGTGGGAGTGGGGGAGAGGGAGAGGGAGAGGGAGAGGGAGGGAAGGAGGGAGGGAGAGAGAGAGAGAGAGAGAGAGAGAGAGAGAGAGAGAGAGAGAGAGAGAGCCAGAGCCGCCCCAATAGCCCAAGAACAACACAATACACACATCACCCCCCTTACACGCGCGTGCGTCTTTGGAACTTTTCATAGATGGAGATGACGTGAATGGGACAAACCGAATCTTCAATCTTTAGATTTCCAAGAGATTTTCTGAAAACATAATTTTCATTTAGAATAGTTTTCTGAGGTAGAGCTTTTTATCACAATCTTCATTTGCCAAATGGTTTTTAAATATCTCTGCTAATCATTTATCAACAGAAAGTAGAAACATTTCCAGATGTGGATCAGAAAGACTTGGTGCAGCCACTGAGCTTTGTTTTGAGAGAGAAGACAGGGTGGTCAAACACTTAGTTTCATTATTGCTAAATTAGGATTATGGGTGCTTTTATTTATTTATTTATTTATTTTGTTTTTGGGGTCACACCCGGCGATGCACAAGGGTTACTCCTGGCTCTGCACTCAGGAAGTACCCCTGGCGCTGCTTGGGGGACCATATGGGATGCTGGGAATCGAACCCTGGTTGGCCATGTGCCAGGCAAACGCCCTCCCCGCTGTGCTATCGCGTCAGCCCCTTGGGTGCATTTTGTGTATTTCGTGAACAGTGGAAGCACAGCACACCTTTGCTCATCTTGTAAATCTTCACCTTTTAGATACTATATGAGGAGGTTGGCATTTGAAAAAGCCTATTTATGTTACTTTGCTGGGCTAGGCTAGACGGCCACCCCCGGCATCGACCAGGACTGACTCCTGGCTCTGTTCAGGGGTCACCCTGGTGGGGCTCGGGGGCCTTATATAGGGCTGGGGATCGAACCCAAGCCAGCCGTGTGCAAGATCACCTCCCACCCTCTACTGTCTCTCTGGCCCCAACTCATTACCCTTTCGCCATTGCTCCATTTAATTCTTCATCAGGAATTTACCCCCCCTGGTTCTTTCCACTTGGGTTTTAATTGCTCATCTTTCACTGTAGATACTCGCTTCCTGTGCTCTCCGCATTGTTCCTGATATTGTTCATTTTTTCTGAAGTCATTCTTAAAGCTCGTGTTACCTTTGGACAGTGCGTGAGTGGACAGAGAGCGGGGGCATGTCTGGCCCTGGCACTGCAGCTCTTGCTTATGCCCCTCTGGCTTTTCCCACAGTGCCCAGATTATCTTAGATGAAAGATAACTTTCAGAATTATTTTGAATTTCTCTTTTCTAAAATGGGAATGGCGGCATGACTCTCTGTGGAGAGATATTAGTATATGTGTCTAAAGTATCTTCTACAAATGAAACAGTTGCCTCCCTCCTCCCCTTATTTTGAAGTTTTTGCTGATTCATCATTAACTTGCAATGTTATGGGATTTCAGGGATAACATTTCGCACCTCCAAGACCACTGTCCCCCTCTCTCCCGCCCCTCCGCAGCCTCCTTCCTTTGCTTTGAGTCTGCACGTTGGTGTCCTTGTTGCCTGCCAGTTTGTTTGCTTCAATTATTTATACCCCACGCAGGAGTGCAGCCACCTGGTTATTGTCTTTTACCTTCTAACAATTTAACGTCCTATAATCTCAAGATCTATACATTTTGTCCCAAAAGGCATGGCTTCATCTTTTTAATGGCACAGTAGTATTTCACCGAGTCTGTTTGGGGTTGTTGGGTCACTCGGGAAGGTACCCGGGATGCTCCAGGTGCAGTGCTCAGGGGAATATGGCTTCGGGTTGAGCCTGAGTCTGCCACTCGGAGGCAGAGTGTCCAGCCCCGTGGGTCACCCCCCAGGCCGTCACCCAGCTTCTGTGTTCAGTACCCGCTGCACCCACGTCGTGACCATGGTGAGCAGTGAGGACACATGTTCTTAGAAGGAGTGTTTTCAAATCCCTTGAACAGACGCCTCCCGGTGCTCTCCCTGGGTCTTACTGGGTCATTTTCACAGTTTCATTGTCACGGGCTCCTCTCTCCGAGCCTCCCCACTCACATTCCCGCCGGCGGTCGGCCGCGGTTCCTCTCTCCAGACGCTCCCCAGCACGCGCGCCCCACGACGAAGGCTGTTCTCCTGCCCGTGGGTGGGGTGATGCCTCTCTGTGGCTGGCTTCCGGGTAGGAAACGACGTTCTCCGTCTTAGTTCCATGATTCTCTGGGCCACTTCTCTCTCTCCTCCAAATAAATAGTCGAGCGGTCCTTATCCTAGTTTTGAAAAATTTGGTTTCCTGTTTGTGTGTTGGCATTCTTGCCTTGTATGAGTTCTCGGTGTAATTGAATGTTTACCTCACATTCTCAGGCATGTGATGTGTAGGTACTGATTGTAAGTTTTGAAGGCAGCATTTGCTCAACTAAATATTTAAAGTTATCCATAATGTAGGTTGTTGCTTCCTTCAATTAAAAGGCTGCTAACTTATGAAATTCTATAATCATATAAAAGAATTTAAAGTTTCCTCAATTAAAAATTCCCCCAGATGCTACCATTAGAAATTAATGTTGTTGTTGCTGTTTTCCCATTTAGAATGGAAAAGTCAGTTAACTTTGCCTATAAAACCTACTGGAAATGAATCTTGTTCCCAAACCCAACAGTTTCCTAATTAAGATTCCATATTTCTGATATAATTTACTTTCTTTAAAAATGAAAAAGTGTTGGGGCCAGAAAGGTGGCACAGCAGGTGAGTTACTTGCCCTGCCCGCTGACCAACCCACGTCTGATCCAGTCCAGCACCGTCAGGAGGGTTCCTGAGTGCAGTCAGGAGTAACCCCTGAGCATCGCCAGGTGTGGCCCCCAAACAAAATAGATAAATAAAATACAAATATTTATTGATTTACAAATAGATTTCTTGGTGTCTAAAAGTTAAACCTTTTGTCTGAAAACTCTTGGGGAGAGAGAAGCCAAGTATCTCTTCAGCCCATTTTACGGCTTCTCCTCAGTGACGGCCCAGCCTGCTGTGTGATTCGTCCTGTGAGCTGATCAGGCCTGCTGTTGATCCATTTTCAATTAATGTTTTTCTTTGGTATATGAGTATAACACTTTTTTCAAGTGCATATTCAATTTTCCAGAAAGCTTCACAAGACTTTCGCTTATGCGGGTAGAGAGAGAGTGTGGTGGGAAAGCCATTTTCCTTGCACTTGGCTGACTAGATTTAATTCCCAGCACTACTTATGGTCCAGGAGTGATCCCTGAGCACAGCTCCAGGAGTAAGCCCTTAGCACGACTGTGTGCCCTGAAAACCAGATAAAGCAAAAACTTTATCAAGGTTTATTGAACATCTATTGCATAAATTGCTCCCTTGTAAGAGTGTTTGATATATCTGTTAACAAATTAAACATACATCAGTCCCTTTTATTCTAGAAGAATGAGTCATATCACTGAATTTTTTTTTTTTTTTGGCTTTTGGGTCACACCAGCGATGCTCAGAGGTTACTCCTGGCTCTGGACTCAGGAATTACTCCTGGTGGTGTGCTTGGGGTACCATATGGGATGCTGGGAATCCAACCCAGGTTGGCCATGTGCAAGGAAAACGTCCTACCCACTGTGCTATTGCTCCGGTTCCACCACTATAAATTTTATCATGGTCAGAAGGCAAAAGAGCTGTGTGAGAAAAATAAAAATTAATATTGTATATTGCATGGAAGAGCCTGGCAAGCTCTCATGGTGTATTCTATATGCCAAATACAGTAACAATAACAGTCTCATTCTCCTGACCCTGCAAGAGCCTCCAATCGGGAAAGACGAGTAAGGAGAGGCTGCTAAAATCTCAGGGCTGGGACAAATGGAGACGTTACTAGTGCCCACTCGAGCAAATCAGTGAACAACGGGATGACAGTGATACAGTGATTGTATAAAACTGCATGAATTTAATTAGATTGGTGGAGAAACATGCAGAGGGCAGGTAGGAGCTTGGGGTGGGGATGCTCTAAGGAAGTAGAGCAGAGGGCCCTTTGATTTATTTTGGGAGGGGGACTCTACTCGCCGATGCTGAGGGGTCGCTCCTGGCTCGGCACTCAGGAACCACTCTTGGCAGTGCTCTGGACTGTACCGAAGTCTGGGATGAAGCCCGGGTTAGCCGTGCCCAAGGCAGTTGGCTTCCAGGCTCCCTGTCGTCGGGACGCAGCAAGGAAGGGCCTTTCCTTCTCGTGAAGTTGGGAGACTTTAAGAAGATAAAGGAGGAAGCTAAGAAGATAACTGAGGGGACTGTTGGGGCAGAGTGGTAGCGGTAAGGCCCTGAGCGGGAGCGTGTCCGGATTAATTGAGCAGCAGAATTCGGAGGAAGGAACATGGCAGAAGAGTCCGGTGAGACCATGAAGTCCAGTGGATCACACTGTTCAGACCCCGTGAGTCTGCACGGGTTCAAAAGGCAGCATCTGCTCTGGGCTCGACGGCTCTGTGATGTTCCTGCAAGCGAGAGTCAGTGAAGCTTCTCCTGCAGAAACGTTCAGGTTTAGCAAAGCTTCTTACACAGAAATGTCCATAGGTGATTTCTACTTGAAAACTCTTTCAGAATCAGATCGTTTAAAGACCAGCTGATAAATATGCTCTGCTGTCTCGTAGCGTGCACTGAGCTAGTATGGGCTGAGGCAGGCTTCTTTCCTGCAGAGAAAGGTTAATAATTATGGCGAATGAATCAGTTCTTTCTCCTCAGTACAGACTTAGTGAACATTTTGTTTTTCCGTTGTCAGTTACTGATTGATCATCCCGTTGATCATCGAATTTCTCAAGCGGTCTCAGTACCGTCTCCATTCATCCTAGCCCTGAGATTTTAATAGCCTCTCTTTACTCCTCCTTCCCAATGGTGCCACATTGGAGGCTCTTTCAGGGTCTTGGGAGTGAGACCCAGCATTGTTACTGGTTTTGGCATATGAATACGCCACAGGGAGTTTGCCAGGCTCTCCCGTGTGGGCAGGAAACTCTCAGTAGATTGCCAGGCTTAATTTCTGATTATAAAATTTTAATCAAGAATCCTTTAAATATTAGTGTTTCTTTTAAAAAAAAATAGTGTTTCTTTCTTATTCGGTGTTCAGGGCTGACTCCTGGCTCTGCACTCAGGGATCGCTCCTGGCAGGGTTAGGGGGACCAAACGGGGTGTGGGGACTGGATTCTGGTTGGGAAACTTCCAAACCCCAGTTTCCCTCTTTGGACCCTCAATAAGTGCTTCTCAAGGAAACAGCCTCTTTTTAACTTCCTATCTTCTTGTTTTTCTGTGCACACACGTTAAAGGAGGTCTAGTGAGATGAACTGAGCACTTTCAAGTTCTTTCAGTATCAACTTCTAGGAGGCACCGAGTGACAGTTCTGGTGACTATTTGAACCAGATCAGGCATCTTTATGGGCCTTAAAAATCATCTGGATAAATACAAGTTTTGCTCATTTTGTTTAAAGTCAGAGCTGAGTATCTTGTTGCCATAGTCCTTAAGAAAACAGACTGCTTGACTAAACTTTCCCTTCTCGGCTGAGTGTAGAGACAAACATTGGCCACACAGGTTTGAGCTTGGTGAGGAATGCAGAGTTCGGGCATCAGGTAGAGGGAAGTCTCAGACTTCTCGGGCATGAGGAAAATACCCCCAACCTCTCGGGGTTTCCCAGCCAAAGAGAAAAAAATGAAGACAAGTAGATGGATGAGTTATATGTGTTTGTACATACACATGAGATAGTCATATAGGAGATGTGGTATATTTCAGACAGCCCTTGTGCTGATAGTCTGTCATTAGGAAAATGGGAACTAGTTCAATATATACACACTGGAATTATGACTGGTAGAAATGATGAGAAGGCTTAGCTTGTCAAGAATTGGGTTAATAATTATGGCTGGGAGCTGGAGTGATAGTACAGTGGGTAGGGCATTTGCCTTGCATGCGGCCAACCCAGGTTCAATTCACAGCATCCCATATGGTCCCCTGAGCACTGCCACGGGTAATTCCTGAGTTCAGAGCCAGGAGTAACCTCTGTGCATTGCCGGGTGTGACCCAAAAAAGCAAAATAATAATAATAATAACAACAGCAATAATAATAATAATCACGAAATCCCCGTTAATCGTCGATTTCTCGAGCGGGCTCAGTAACCTCTCCATTTGTCTTTTCCCTGAGATCTTAGAAGTCTCTCTCGACCCGGCCCTCCCAAGGATGTCACACTGGAGACTCTTTCAGGGTCAGGGGAGTGAGATCCAGCTTGTTACTGGATTTAGCATATGGATACACCATGGGAAGCTTGCAAGGCTGTCCCATGGGGGCAGAAAACTCTCAGAAGCTTGCCAGTTTTTCCCAGAGGGAGAAGTAGGCTACAAGATATTCTGGGAGCTTGCTTTTAAGTCTCTGGATATTGGCCGTTGATGGGATTACACACACCTGGGTTCCTCTGCCGGTACCTTCATGCGTGAGGCTTGTCCGAACGTGTGGAGAAGGGCCTTGAGCATGACTGTAGCTAGGTTCTGGTGGTCTTCGGCCGCCGGGAGCTCTGCTCGGGGTGGGGAGGGAAGCTGGAGCCCATCCCCTCCGAGGGGCCCTGGGGAAGATAGCCAGATGTGCGGGCAAGAGACTCTCTGATGATGATGATGATAATAATAATAATAATAATAATAATAATAATAATAATAATGGCTGTATTGCTTCTCTCCTTTTACTTAAAAAATACTCGAACACACATATACATTTTAATGATCTCTTTAAGTACAAATCTAGCTTTTAATAATTTTTGTATCCTTTTAGCATCAACTTTTAAGAAGATTTCTAAGCACTAACTCTATTAACAAATGTGTAAATCATGTACTAATAGTGGAATCATTGAGATTTTCTATGACAAAGCGAATACTTGCAGCACTGGGGTGAAGTCAGGGGGCTGGAGCTCGTGATTCGCAGCCAGGACCCCAATCTCTGTGAACCAAAGGATCCCCCAACGGCTGCCACGCTTCCGGGACTGGAGTCACCTCTGGGACGGGAGTTACTCCTCACTGGACCTCACGGGATGCCAGGGATGGAACCCAGGCTGGCGGCAAGCAAGGCAACGCCCTGCCCACTGTCCCATTGCTTGGCCCCTGGACCTTCCAAGGAGCAGAAGATAGAATTCTCACAAGGCCTCTTCATATGACGTATGAAGTTAGACCTACATTATTCAAGGGCTTGAATAAAAAGGTAATACCTGTTTTCTTTTAAATTTATTTTACTAGCACAAATCTTCCTTCATTCTAAAGTTTATGCAGAAAGTGTACAGGGAAACAGACAATACAACAAGGAGTTGTTCATCATATTTCTATTGAAAATTCCATTTCTACTTGAAATTCTTTCTCAAAAGCAGCCTGTGGTTTTGTTTAGGTCATCGATCAAAGAGCATCACTTAACGCCGCGTCCAGGGGCTGCTGTCCTGTCTGTCCCACAACATGTGGCCTCTGGCTGTTAAATGATCAGTTTTCACTCAGGGGTGAAAACGAGCTTGTGCGGTTGGATTCCCGTTGGGGCACTCAGAGTACTTCCCAGTGACTGTGTCCCCTGCTTTCCCCACGCCTCAGGAGAGTTAACTTTCACCTTTGAACTTTCCTTTCCCTTTCCTATCTTTAGTTTGGCAAATACGCCCCCAGTGGGCGGTTATTCCAGTGGGGTGGGGGTGGGGGGGCCTCACGCCAAGGGGGACGACACCCGTGCCAGTCTGGAAGCCTTCAAACGCGTGACACACGGTCCTCTCGGCGTTGTGTTCACGCCCTCGTTGTTGCCAGTGGTGACTCTAGAAAATGCTTTGTGAGGCGAGGCCCTTTTTCATGACAATGACCTCCCACATAGACTGCGGCGTGACTTGGGCTTCATTCTCTCCCCCGGACGCCCTTTCTGGGCCGGCCGTCTGCGTGCAGTGCGGGTGATTGATGCCCGGGAGGGACATCTGAAGGCTTTTGTGTCCCGCCGCCCTGCATGCCGCATCCTGTGTGAATGCGCCCCGCCAGCACGCATCCCGCACCCGGCGGGGCAGGCCGGCCAGCTGTGACCGCCCTGTCCCCTACTCGGGGCCACAAATCACCCAGGCTCGGGACACGCGGTGGGGTGTCTTCTCCCTCCCCTTACCCCTTCCCGCCCGGGGGAAGCCGGCAGGGCCGTGGGAGCAGAGCCACGACATGCTTGGAATAGCGTGTCTGCAGGGACAGGACGGGCGTCCTTCACTCACAGCAGGCCGGGCCTTGGCCCTGGAGGAGAGGGGACGGGGAGAGCTGCACGTAGTGGGGCCGGAGGCGGCGGGGTCCCGTGTGGGCTTGACGAGTGCCCGGTCGCAGAAGGCTGGCCAGTGCTCCGGAGCTCTGCTGCCCTCCTCCTCGCCCCTGCCACGACCGACTTTTCCTGGCATTGCGTGACTGCGTGGCTGGGTCTGAGGGTCCTGCAGGAGCCAGCCAGCCCCGCGCCGAGCGAGCGCTCCCTCCTCTTCCTGACACGTCCCGAGAGGGAGGTCAGAAGATATCTCGGAAGTGGCAGGGAGTCGGGAAGCCAAGGCCAGGGTCCCCGCAGGGGGAGAGCAGCAGCCAGCTTCCTGGCGCTTCTCGTTTGAAACGTGCGTTTGGGAAGAAGTCTGATTAAAACCTTTGAGTCAGTATTGGCAGACGCGCGAGTAATACGGACAATAAGACTTTACTCTTCTGATGAAAGACAGGGTCATTCCTGGAGCCTCCTAAGTTAAGGGGAAACTCTTCATTATCTAGCTTGCAACTGTCGCAGCTTCTTTTGAAATATGCTCAGCTGCAAAACAGAGTAGCCAGGTCAGATCATGGGAAAGGAAGCAGAACTCCTCCTCGAGAAAAGCCTTCCCCTTGGTGGAAACAGACTCCGGTGGCTCCCAGTCTTCCCTTCCGCCCCGTCCTCCCAGTCACGTCAGCAGCCTAACTGCTGCTAGCCTGTTCTGTTGCTCCTCTCTCGGTTTGAATTCTGCATGGCTGTGTATCGCCCGGGTTCCTGGCGGAGGATTCTCTGCCCCCCTTCGCCCAGTGGATCCCCACTCATCTCTGACCCTGTGGTCCCAGTGCCTCTCCCGCCTGAGTCCGGCATTCGTGTCGAGGAGGAATAATCCTGTTTATTACGGTATTCTTGTGCTTGCAGCAGGCAGGGGGGGGTGGGTCACGTTGCCATTATCTGACCACGTGTGTCTTCACCCGACATGCTGCAGTGTTACTTGTTCGTGTTCTCAGAGCCCACGTACTGGAAATAATCCCCCAACTAAAATTTAAAAAACCATCTATCATACATTCAAGAAACTTGTGAAGATAAGTCACCAATAGAAATGGGTAGAAAAGTTCCTTAATTAAAAGCAGTTTCACGTGTTTCTGCTGCCGACACATAAAAAGGAAGAAGTTAAGCAGAGGCCAGTCCTTTGGGAGGGCGTTATTTCCATTGTTTGCATCCTGGGCATGACAGACCCTCCTTGGGAGCCCTCAGTGATGACTTGTCACGGGCAACTGGGCAAGTGTAAATAATGTTACTGTGAATAGGGATGTTTTGTGCCTGGGGGCTGTTGACCCTTCGCAGGTGTCCTTGGTCCTGTACACTTGCTCAGCAGCTTTTAACCCTCCGGTGCCTGGCCAGCACCACTCTCCACGGGCTAGAGCCGCGGGAAAGAGCGTGTCGGTGAGCTGCCCACGTGCCCAGACACCGCGAGTGCCCTGTCTGCCCTTCACAGCACAGGTGCCGTCGTCTGAGGTCACGAGCCCGGAGAACACTGCACGTACGCCGTTGCACCGGGGGCACGGTGCTTGCCCTGCACCCCGCCACTCTGGAGTCAGTCCTTGGCACATGGTCCCCCGAAGAGCTAGGAGTGAGCACTAAGTGCAGAGCCAGGAGTAAACCCTGCGCATCACCGGGGGTAGCCCCAGAAGGAGCCAGCACAAGGGAGCCCCGGGCTACAGCACACAGGGCCCTGCCTTCGTGTGGCCAACACAGCTTGGTTTCTGACACCCCTCGGGTCCCCAAGCCCCAGGACTAGTCCCCGGTACAGAGCCCACGGCCAAGTCCAGCAGGAAGAATTCTGTGCACAGAGTAAGCGACTCGGGCTCGTCTGCTCTGTGCAGTCATCCAAACAAAAATTGGTTGTTTTTGTCTTTCTCTCATGTATGTCTGCCTGTCCAGACCCTTATTTCATTCTCTCAGAGCTTGCTCTGAAGCCTCCTTTGGGATGTAAATTAAGGTGGAGGGCGGTCCCTGTGACGGTACAGCAGGAGGCATGGTTCTGTGAGTCCCAGCACCACTTGTGGTCCCAACCCTCTCCAGCAGTGGGGTCTGAGCACCGAGCCAGGAGTCAGCCCTGAGCACCATGGAGTGAGAGGTAAGAGGGTAGACCACAGATGATGCAGATTGTTTTGCTGGGATGGATTTCTGAGTTTTATTTTAAAAATTTTATTAGAAGTCTAGGGTCTGAATATCTGGAACCTAGCTATCCATTTTACGGAATATCTTCTTTCTTGGCCCTGAGCACGTCCTTAACGGCAACGGCAAAGGGGCCTGAATAACGGTGATCCGTCCCGATTTCCTTATAGCCCAAGGCAAAGAAAGTGACTTACATTCCCATAAAGACTGTCTAAGCGGAAGCCTCTCCACACTATTTTTAATTCTCCTCACAGAGTTGGTTGTTTAGGTTCATTGTACACTCTGCAATCCTTAATCATTTTTTTCCTAATTCATTCATCCAGTTCTCCAAAGCTTTTAGTTATTTACTTAGTCCATAACCTAAACTCTGTCACTGCACTCCGAGTCCCGGCCTGCTGGTTCCACTCTGTCTGGCTTTGTCTCCGGCTATTTACGAATAGGCGCTGTCTGCCCAGTGAGACTCCTCTCCTTCTGCTCCTGCACAAGTGAAATACCTAATCCTGCTTCTAATCCCTGCGCCTGTAATCCCCCCCTTCCCAGCTCCCCTTTTGCCGTGCGAGTCCGATTTCTTTTTCCAGCCTGCAGCTCTCCCTTCCACCTCTGGCACAGCCCGGTTCCCTCCTGACTCCGATTTTCCATTTTAACTTCAGTGAGAGCCACTTCATCTGAAAATATCTTACAGTCCTTCCCTTGCGAGATACTGTGCGGCTTGCTTTATCCTCCGACGTCCTACCCTTTCGAGTGCACGCACCTTGTCTCGCACATGCCTGGGCCTGGGGCGCGGTTGCCGGGACACACTGTGGACTCAATCAGTATTCGAGGGAGAGCGCAGGGTCCTCTGGGCTTTGATCCGTTCACGGGCGCCTCTGCTGGGAAACGGAGTGCTGGGAACTGTCCCACATTTGAGCCGTTCACTCCTCACCCCAGCTCGCGGCCGGGCTCCAAACTGGCAGTGAGGCCGTGCTGTGAGGTGGCGCGGGGCCAGCTCCAGGAGGTTTGGACGGGAGATTCTTTCGCCTGATTTTGGTCTGCCGTTCCCACGTATTGCTTCTCTCTGCTCATAAGCAGCCTTTTCCATCTCTTTCTGCCTCGATTTCCCTCCTAACCCAGAGAGGTTTGGATGAATGACGCCGGGAGACCCTTCCCTCCAGCACCTGTGCCGGCTTACGTTTCTGCACAAGTAAGTTGCCTGACGCTCGGGAAATGCAAAATGTGTGGGATCTTAAAAGGCGTCGCTGTTTCCTGGATGGCTAAGAGGGCCATATTTCTGCTCAGTCTAGTTGTTTGTCTGGGTCTTGGGTCACGCCCCGCTGTGCACAGCGCTTTCTCCCTTATCTGCCCACAGAGGTCACTTCTGGAGGGCTCCGGAGGCCAGACTGGGGGCAGGGGATCGAACCCAGGGCTACTGTGTGTGAGGCAAATTCCTTTCCCACTGTGCTACCTCTCCAGCCCAGTAATGCCTCTGTACCTGCTCAGTTTGGTATGAAAGCAGTGCAATTAAGGGTGCTAGATTGATAATAGTATTTGTAAGAATACATGAAGCAGTTACTGGTACTCTAAACCGGAGAAGAGACTTGAATGTCCACAGAATAGGGCTGTACTTAGAGATTCCGCTGTGTGTGTGTGTGTGTTGTGTCTGTGTGTATGGACATATGGGACAGAGATTTTTTAAATTTCTTAAGATACCAGGTAACCCTTCTGATAGATGTGACTACTGAACTATGCTTCTTGTTTTCATGATCATAAATTTTTAATCTTGCAAACCAGTGGAGTTTAATTAATTCCTGTCTCTGTCTATGATGATTTTTAAATTTCTGTCCATGGAAAATATATTTCTATATCTTGTCATATCCTTTCTTACTGCTTGCTCAAAGTGAAAAATAGATAGCCCTTTAAGTAGTTATCTTGTGCTGAGGTCATTCAGACGACTGTGAAAAATGGAGTTTCACCAAAGTATTGAGTTTACATTGAAGCACCATCAAGTCAGGATCTGAGAAATTGAAAGATTTGGTGAGGATTTTTATCTTCCCAATAATATAGATGGAACTAACAGCATCCCGGCCTTTCAGCACTGCAGGGAACTTAGAGCAGCGGTCACCTGCAGCGGTTTACTGATGGAGAGCACTGTAAAATACTTTGAGATGTTCTGCAGCTGCCTTTGTTATGGCTTTGCACCTTCTTTCAAAGTGTTTGCCTCCTGGCTCACACTCGAGGAAACTCACAGCCCAGCCCAGAACCTCGAGTTGTGGCCTTTCCTCCAAGCATCGAACCAAGAGCAGTCTCGTACGGTTCGGCTGGTTCGCGATGGCAGTCTGGAGAGAGAAATAGAGCGAGCAAAGGAACCCGCCACACGATGGCTACAGAGGGCAGGGCAGCCCCACCCTGCTGGCTCCAGCTCTGCTCAGCAGGGCAGCCGCCGCCCGTGCTCCCACACAGTGCTCCCAGCCCACCCCGAGTGCGCAGGAGGCCACAGCTGGCCAGAGAGAGCTGCAGGGCCAGCGGGCGAGCAGGTGCTGGGGAAGAGCTAAGCGCAGCCTGTTGGGAATCCAGCTTTGCAGCTGACGGCCAGTGCCTCGGAGAGTTTCTCAGAGAAGAATGGGGGCGACAGCGGCCCCAGACCATTCGATCACGTCAGTTTGAACGCTGACGCCTTTTACAGGCTAGTTAATTCACTCGGGAGCTCTTTACTCGAGCTTTTAGATGGGTGCATTGCGAATCTATAGCTCATCCGTGAGTCTGTCAATGGGCGTCCACATTCAGGAGCAGGGGTTTAGTGACCATCCCGGCCAGGGGAACTTTTCTTTCATAAGTTGATTAAAGAATAGAAAAAATTAAAGACTATTTGAGATAAGCATGATGAGACGCACAGGCAAGCTGTTTCCAGATGAGAAGGAAGGTGACGTGTTAGCTGGGGAGTCACTGTGGCAGCGATTGTGATGAAGTGGAAAAACAAAAGCGTATGAACTGCAAATGCAGTTGTGGCTCCAGCGAGGGACCTGTGAATACGTATCGCAGCCAGTTTGTCAGTGCTGTTCGTTTATGTTACGCGCTGTCTGCTGGGGCATGCTTTTGATGAGCAGCTGTAAAATGTTGTTTTCGACAGTGTATTCTGTGCACTCTGAGTCACTTTGTGACTCGACCCCGTTAACGTTACTCTTTGGCGGGACTAGCAGGGCAGGGTTGGTGTCTTCCCTGCAGACGGTTGACCCCAGTTTAACCAGCCCCACCCACATCAGCCCCTTGAGTACCACCAGGAGTGGTCCCTGCACTGAGGGAGGGTGAGCACGGGCACCCCCGGTGCTTCTGACCGCTGACGTGGGCAGTCTCAGTCAGTGGGGTTCTGTGTGTTGATGTGGAGAGTGATAGTTCGCTCAACTGGCCGGGCTGGTTTATGTTCCCCAAGTGATGATTATCTGGCACCTTCCAGAAGAGGCTCGAAGTCCTCTTTCAGAGGTCCAGTAATCTCATTGTGGGCTCTATGTGAGGCGGAATTCTTCATACTCAGTTCTTGCTGTTACTCTTTTGGGAACTGCCTGAAGCCAGATTTTATTCTTTCTTAGTATTGTCCTGGGTTTGATAATGTGTTATTTCCATTAGAAGCAAAGAAACCATATAATGTAGGTAGAATCTTAAGTCCTAAATGCGGGTTAAAGGTCTGAGTTATAATAGCAGCCTTTAACTGTTTTCCTTTTTCCAATGAAGGGTTGAAGCTTAGAATATTGGTTGCTTTCCTCTTGGACACACAACTTTTTAAGTTCCCTGTTGCCGACTCTTTCTACACGTGTTTCAGTGTGTCTGTGTATGTGTGTTTACTTGTTGGCTCTGTAACATGGTTGAGTATATGAATGAACTCTAAATTCAGAGTGCAAGGTTTGAATCTTAGCTCTGCCACTAAATACTTGTGTAAAGTCAAATGCTTATCTTACTGACATCTCAATTTTCTCAACTGCGAAATGGGATGATGATGATGATGATGATAAATAGTTACCATATAGCTGATCTAATTACTAAGTGAGGACAGACCCATAAAGCACTCAGAATGGTGCTGGGTGTGGAGTATTACTAAGCACACAGTACTGTCTCTTGTTACAATTAGTTAGTAGTAGTAATATTAATCGAGGCAGGATTGGTGACACGCAGTTTGGATAATGTACATAGAGATAAGAATCTAAGCCACTTTCAGGCTCATTTAGTGGGATTTTTACACACCGGATTCAGTTCATGTCCTCGCCTTGTCACCAGTTATCATTGAGCCTGTTTGGATGAGTTTCTCTGCCTGCAGCCTTTGAGGAAATAAACTTCCTGTGCTGAGTTGGTAGGACTGTGGGTGGTGCTTGCCTTGCCCGTCGCCCACCTGAGTCACTTCCCTGAACCACACGTGGGTCCTTGAACACCTCCAGGAGTGATCCCGGAGCACAGTACAACGAACACAGACCCAGTGAGACATACCTTGTGGTGCACGTGCATTTACAGTGAGGAAGAAAGAAAGGCTCTTGACAGCCACTGAGAGTTTCACCAACATCAGCAACTTGGACTTTGGAGTCAAAACTTAAATATTTCTTGATAACTTATAATGCTTTATGATCATTAATTGCACATGTACTAACATGAGAATAGACACAAAACAGGTAAACACGAAGCGCATGCAAATTACGCGCCAAGGGCTCGAGTGGATGAAGAGTCCAGGAAGAATGATCTGATACCTTAACTCTATATTTAAAGTAACTGTGTTTCAAGTGAGCCTCTGGGTAACACAACTAAGATTTTTTTGCTTTTGCTACACCTGGCAGTGCTCAGGGCTTACTCCAGGCTCTGCACTCGGGCACCACTTCTGAGGGGCTCAGGGAATCATATGGGATGCCGGGGATCGAACCTGCCTCAGCTGTATCCAAGGCAGATGCCCTACCCGCTGTACTATCACTCCGGCCCCAGGAACAAAACTGTCTTGAACACACGGAGGCCAAAGGTCCTGTGTGGAGGAATATGGGCAGTATTCACACTCGCCCCGGTGAAGTGCCCTCCGCAGAGCCACAGACCTGGAAAGGACTATTCGTGCCGGGACGGACGCCAGGGCGGCCTGTTGTGTGTGATTCACCAGCCAGACCGTATCGCGGCCTACATCTTACCCCCAGGGCTTCACTCGGGGAGATAAAGGTGACTGGAAAGGAAGCAGGCGTACATCTTGATAGGGCAGTTAAACATTGTGTTTTTTACAGAGGCACGTTGGGATCACCCCGGAGGTGGAATGCTTCGAGCCGTGGGCTTTGCGGCGAGGACTGGCTCTTAAATCTACACACGGCCGGTGAGAGTGAAGTCCATCCTCACTCTGCACGAAACACACCTTGTGAAGGACTGTGCTCTCCGTGCTCCTCACTCTTTATCCTCCTCACACTACTCACCCGCTTTGCTTCCCGGTCTGGTGCAGTCCTGACCAGTCCTGACCGTCCTGACCCCCGTGGCTTGGGTACCCCGCACTACAGGGTCACGTTGGTCCTTCTGCCAAGGAAGCTTCCCGAGGTCAAGGGGAGGCACAGCAGAAGCAGAAGAACACCTGTGTTGGCTGTTCTCACACACTGGGGGGCAGGGGCTGTCTGGCATGGGTGGGCACTGTGTTTGTTCTCACACACTGGGGGGGCAGGGGCTGTCTGGCTCGGGTGGGCATTGTGTTTGTTCTCACACACTGGGGGGCAGGGGCTGTCTGGCGTGGGTGGGCATTGTGTTTGCTCTCACACACTGGGGGGCAGGGGCTGTCTGGCGTGGGTGGGCATTGTGTCTGTTCTGGTGCTGAGAAGCTCTGGTTTAGCTTCCTGTGAGATGCGGATGTGAGTGATGTGACTGTTTCTACATCTTCACCTCATGAAATCATGGTCGAGGGTGATTACGTCGTCCAACTAAAATCCAGCCTGGCTGCTTAATTTCTGCCCTTTGTCTGGAAGTAATCGGCGGGAAAGTGAGATAGGAAATATCTTGGTTTCTTTGAAATATCACTGGTTTCCTTGAAATGTGGCAAATCCCCCACCCCGCACGAGACGGTGCCCCCAGCACGGTCTCCGCACACTAACCATCGCAGCGCTCCCTCTGCCTTCATCGCCCGGGCCACTTCCATACTTTCCCTTCTGTGGCCTTATCCGACTTCCTTGGCATCAATTTAAAATTCCAAGAATATTTGTTACTACACTTTATGTAAACAGGCGGTCAACAAACATGAATGTGTCATTTTAAAATTAGAATGGTAATATCTCCACCGGGCATCGATTTTTGGTAGTATTTTTCAGTGAAAAGTGATCCTTGTCACCATATGGCAAAATATAGTGAAAATCTGAACTGTTAGACCGACACAGCTGTTAAATGCATAAATGCGGTTCTGTGTTTCAAATGTTTTCTAATACAGCTATTATGTGGCATTTCTAACAATTAATCTCCTGCTATTAATCAGCAGTTACTGCAAGCTGTGGTGAGCATCACAGATGTAAGAAACTTGAGCTCTGTGGTAATTTACCTGGGAGAAGAGTGGTTAAGCTATAGTTCTCAACTTAAACTTTACAGATTGGATAATAGGGCTCTGTATAACTAGAGTGCAGACTGGATGTTTCTGCCTTCCTGTAAAAAGTTATTTGATAGGAGGTAGCAAGTAGTTTTGCAGGTATAATGCATGTGTATATGTTTGCATCTGTTGGTGTGTGTATTAAATTACAAATATATTAAGACTGAAAGAATAATAGCATTAGCAATATCAGAATAAATTACATTTTATAGCTATAAATTAGAACCAGCAGGAAAGAAATTTCCTAACTTTCAAATTGACATCTAGAATTCAAAAGGATGTTAGGCAAAACTTCAAATAAAAGAAAATATTGACAAATACAGGAAACTCAGCTTAGGCTGATTAGGATTTAAAACCTATTAAGTTTGCTTTTGCTGCATTTTAGGTTCAGTTGAATTATTTTGGTTTTCACGTCGTATTTTAAAAAGAATTAATGGGGCCAGAGCGATCGTACAGTGGTCAAGGTGCTTGTTTTGCATTTAACACTCTCAGTACCTGAGTCCTCCAAGCCCTGCTAGGAGTATCCCAGGTCCTCGAGCCAGGGAAAGCCTCTGAGCACGCCTCAAGCCCCCCAAAGCCAAAGGAGGAATTTTTGCAGTTCTTTCCCTCTCCTTATGTTTTGGTGGTATTAGGAATCCCGGTACCTAAGGGGTTCTTGTGAACGCCCTGCTCGCCGAAGATCCTGGTTCTGATTTCTAGACTCCGAGGTCTCCTGCGTGTGCTGGAAGGTTCTGGCTTGCGTGCTAACTTACTCCTTTAGCTGATATCATCTCTTGTCTTCCCCCTTCAGTGATTCACTCTCACACACCGCGTGGCCGGAACTGAGACTCTGTTCATGCACAAGTGAACTTACGAGGAGAGAGAGAGAGCCCCTTGGGAACGCTGCAGGTCAGCTCGCTGTGTCCTGGGAGGGACGGGAGCTGTCTCCTCACCTCGCCTGGGCCTGGCTACCCCTCCCCCCTCCATCTCCCAGAATCCCTCAGTGACCTTGCCTTGGGTGTCAAGTCCAGGTTTCTCCAGAGCTGTGGGCTCTGGTCAGCCGGCCCCGTCCTGTACTGATCTCACTGGCCCCTGATGACCCTGTCCCCGTCCCTGATCTCACTGGCCCCTGATGACCCCGTCCCTGATCTCACTGGCCCCTGATGACCCCGTCCCTGATCTCACTGGCCCCTGGTGACCCGTCCCTGATCTCACTGGCCCCTGATGACCCCATCCCCCATCTCACTGGCCCCTGGTGACCCCGTCCCTGATCTCACTGGCCCCTGATGTCCCCGTCCCTGATCTCACTGGCCCCTGATGACCCCGTCCCTGATCTCACTGGCCCCTGGTGACCCCGTCCCTGATCTCACTGGCCCCTGATGTCCCCACCCCTGATCTCACTGGCCCCTGATGTCCCCGCCCCTGATCTCACTGGCCCCTGGTGACCCCGTCCCTGATCTCACTGGCCCCTGGTGACCCCGTCCCTGATCTCACTGGCCCCTGGTGACCCCGTCCCTGATCTCACTGGCCCCTGATGTCCCCGTCCCTGATCTCACTGGCCCCTGGTGACCCCGTCCCTGATCTCACTGGCCCCTGATGACCCTGTCCCCGTCCCTGATCTCACTGGCCCCTGGTGACCCCGTCCCTGATCTCACTGGCCCCTGATGACCAGCCCCAGCAGAGACCACCCATGCTTGTCTCCGCGGCCCGCCTCAGTGAGCACCCTGGTGGCACCCGTGAGAGTCAGGAGCACTGGGAGCCCCTCGGCGCCCCCGCTGTCACTGTCCTTTCCTCGCCACAGCACCCACCAAGGTCGATCCTTTGCACGTCGCTGCTGGGCTTCATCCGGCCGGGAGACCACGTCCAGTGCCGCCCACTGTCCCCGGGGCCAGGTGCCGTGTCCGCCAAAGAAGCAGCGAGACCCGGCATCCCGGAACGCTCCTCTTGGCACACGGCACGGAGCTGCTCAGAGCACCCGGGAGTGTGAGGACTGTCCTGCTCCACTCAGGAGCTACCTGAGGCTCGGCTGTGCCTCAGTTTGCCGGAGGGATTTGATTGGCTCCTGTCCTGCTCCCCCGTCTGTCTGCGCGCGCCCACTCCCTAGCCCAAACACACAACAGGTGCTGGCAGCCGGGGAGGTTTTCTCTAAGAGCCTTGGGTCGGGATGACAGTCAACAACATGACACCACTGTCCCTGCTCCGCTCCGCGGCGGTCGGAATGCGTCCAGCGTAAGAACCCTTTGTTCATGACAAATGCCTGTCGACTGGGTGAGTCGTTACGATTAAAAATGATAAAGTGCTTAAAAGTTTGATGTGAACTCTAGCGTTCTGGAGATCTGGCTGGATAAAGAGGGATGTGCATTGCTCTGCGGTCTGCGGAATTATCAGCAAATGAAAGGCATGCCGTTATCTTGTTTACTTTGAAATTCAAAGTATCAAAGTGTTGATAAAATAATATATAAATCACAAATGCCATGGCCTCACGGGTCTGAAAGCTGTCAGATTGTTCCTCCTTAGTAAATAGTCGTTGGAAACCTTACATATCACAAAGAATACGCCATAAATTTTCAATTATATGCCCTGAGCAGGCTTCAAGGTTAAGGATAGCGGTGCATATCTTTCATTTGATTAGATTCTGGGAACTTCACGTGCTTTTGGTCATTTCTGGAATTCGGAGGAAAGCTAATGGGCACTCCTACTCCCTGTTCAAAAAGCCTCATGACTAAATGTAGGAAACTGGCTTTTGGTTACAGTACCCTGGGTACAAAATGTCTTTGTACTCATCTTGGTATCTCTTAAAATACATTTTTTACGTAACCTTTACATGTAAAAAAATAGTGGCTATTTCTCTTTTGCATCATTGTGGAATGCCCATTGGTGTTGCAGTAACGAAGCATTAGCTATTTTCTAAGACACCTTAGTCAAACTAGAACCCCAAATTTTGTTTCTAGGCACTTTTAAAAAATTAATGATAGGTAGAACAATATTAAATAACTTTCAGCCAATTTGTGATTAGTTTTGTTTTCAAACCTCTGCGTGAGGTTATTTTTCTCTTCTGTTTGTACAAAATTTTCATGATCACACTGCCTTTGAGACCAAATCTCAAGTGAATATTTGTCTTGGTTATTGAGTACTTGCTAGAGTGTTGTTTTTAAAGTCTGAGACGAGGACTTGTTTATGTTCCTTTCTTGAAATAATAAAGAGTTCATATTGAAAAATTAGTGTGCTCTCCTAGGTAGGGGCCGTGCGCACATTTGAGTGAGGGGATTTGTAGCAGCTACTGGGAGAGTGTTTGAATAGATCTGGAAGCCAAACGGGCTCCAGAATCAGCTGAGACTCCTCAGAACTGTGGAGTGACCCGGAAAACACCTTAACAGGAGCAGGAGAAAGGAAGATGCCACGTAATCGAGGCTGCTAAACAAATCGAGTTTAACTTTGCCCTGGCTGACACACACATTTCTTACGTGGATGTTTCTATAGAGTTACTTGAGTTTGCTGAAGTCAGAGACTATCACTGAGTATTTCCGACCTAATTTCCTTCGCCCTGAGTGAAAGCCCGTTTCACTCGTGCTAAATCACATGAGTTCAGCCTGCCTTTCAATAGCCATCTCTGGAGGTTGTCTTTGGCTTGTATTTTAAGAATATACACCAAACTGTTTATTCAGAACATATGTGTTTTAGTAGCTGTTATGAATATTAATGATCTATTCCCCTTAACCTCCTATCACCATGGTAAAAAATACAATCTCTCTCTCTCTCTCTCTCTCTCTCTCTCTCTCTCTCTCTCTCTTTTGGTTAAACAGACTTAATGACAAACATCTTGCAAATTAGATTTTCATATATTTCATCTCTTTCTTATGCTCAATTTAGTCTATCAAAGCCACACATTGTAGAAAACATCTGGTATTGAGCTTAAGCAGCTGGATTTTATTTGTAAAGGTTTTGAGCAAATTTCGGTGCCTGCCAACAATAACATCTCGGCGGGCCAATGTGTTTTCTTTGTGGCAGCGAGGTGCATGGTGGCAGCAATGCCTGGATCTGTGCTCAGGTGATTGTCTGCCCTGCTGGCCCGACAGAGGGGCTTGGGGGGCGTGGAGCAGGTGTGCAGGGGCGACTCTGAGTGGGAGCGGACAGTGAGTGGTGGATGAGCACCTTTCCCTCCTGGAGAGAGTCTGCAGCGCCGTCCCGCTGCCGAATGGCTGGAGGGCATGAAGGGTCCCGCCAACAACACCCCACTGCAAATCCACAAAACCAAATATTTGGAAGCTGAGGCCAGAACACTAAAATTAATTAAGCTGCCTAGAAGGACTTGAGGCACACCGGATTTCAGCTAACCAATATAGTTCATTCCTTATCTGCAGACAGAACCACCCCCTTTGACCAAGAAACCATCTCGGTAATGTGTATTTCCAAAGAATTGTCAGGATTAGTTTCAAAAATAGCTTGGAGACCCAGCTAAGGTTTGCTTTGATAAACCATTCTTTTAGCATGACCTGTTGTTTTGTGGACTGGAGCGATAGCACAGCAGGTAGGGTGTTTGCCTTGCACGCGGCGAACCTAGATTCGATTCCTCTGTCCTTCTCGGAGAGCCCAACAAGCTACTGAGAGTATCCTGCCTGCACAGCAGAGCCTGGCAAGCTACTCATGGTGTATTTGATATGCCCAAAACAGTAACGACATGTCTCACAACATGTCTCACAACATGTCTAGCAAAACAATGAACAACGGGATGACAGTGTGACAGTACGGTTGTTTTGTGACAGCTACTCTGGTGTTGCTAAAATACTGTTCCTAATGATGAAGAAAGGAGAAGTCTGAGTTTTCCAAAATCAACCCAAATGCAAGTTGAATAATCTCTGGGAAAATGAAACCAAAATGGAACCCCCACATTTTCTCTTTCTAAAATAGATTAATTCCTGCCTTTTGGTAGCCCTTGAATACCCGATATGCTCTGGGAACCTTCCGGAAGTCACTTCTCTGAGCTTTCCTAAGCATGTGCACAATTGTTCCCATGCTCTGGCCCCGAGAATGTACACTGTGTGACTCCCAATGAAAATTGTTTGTACCTTTGTGGTTATGTAAGGAATTAGTTTGAAGGGACTATTCTGGAAAAAAAAAAAATCAAGTCTTGGCTTTTGGTCAAAAAGTCTGTTCTAGAATTCTCACCACCTTAGTTTAGCATTGTAATTTTGCTGGTTCCGTGTTCAGAAGTGAGTTGCCCAGGAAACGAACTCCGGGTTCTGGGCCATCGTGGGAATCTGTGCAAGGACCTTGCCTTGGAAGAAGTTACTCGGTAGTGATTGTTACTAAAGTGGCCTTTATTGGCAATGTCCCGTTTTCATTATCTTGCAATGGAATTTCGTGCTCAAGACAGTCACTTTAGAGAGCTCCTGCTTTTCCTCAGAAAGTCGATTGAAAATAAACACAGGCAAACACGCATACGTGTCCATGCGCACATAGCACTTAATGAAGGCAGGAGAGACCCTAAAAAGCATAACATTTTAAGAGAGTAGAAGAAGAGACAGACTCAGTTCTTGGAACGGCCTCTGTCCACGATCCCTGTCATGCATAGGCCACATCTGCAGCTTTTTAAAGTTTCTGGAAGAAGCTTAGCAATGCAGCTGTCTCTAATGTACTGTGAACCTTGAAAAGGAATTTCCTTTCAAGTAGAACGGAAGTCGTTTGTGTGGGATGATGGAGTGAAGGGTTCCTTTGACAGATAATAAAGTGTCAAATGCCATTACAAAAGCAAATACCCGTACCGCCCAAAGTCAACCTGGTAGAAATATATCCTGTGGACACATGCATCCTTCAGGGAAAAGACAGTTAACTGGAGGGCTCTGCTCGCGTTTTCTCAATTTTGGAGACCAGTAAAAGGAGGAACACGGCTCTTGGTGGTTGGTCTACAGTCTCACTGATAATTCTAGAGCAGAGGTAGAACTTGGGGTTCCAGAGTTTTGAATCTAGTTCTTTGAGGAATGACATTTAAATTGGATGTTTGCTTCATTTGCTTTGTCCAACTGTCTGGTTTTGAGGCTTAGGATTCAGAATCTTTGCCACGTGAATATTTTATTTAAGAGGCAGATCACAGGGGCTGGAGAGATAGCACAGCGGGAGGGCGTTTGCCTTGCACTCGGCCAACCCGGGTTCGAATCCCAGCATCCCATATGGTCCCCTGAGCACCGCCAGGGGTGATTCCTGAGTGCATGAGCCAGAAGTGACTCCTGTGCATCGCCGGGTGTGACCCAAAAAGCAAAAAAAAAAAAAAAAAAAAAAAAAAGAGGCAGATCACAAACTCAGAAATCACAGCTCTGCCGCCAGCCCAGCAGAACCCCCACCAGCCCTTCCCGCCCGCCAAAGGTTCACAGGTGGTGATTCTCACGCTGCTAACTTCTGCCTTGATGTTTCTGCTTGTTCCTCTGCTGGAGAATTTGGGGGTTTTAAAGTTCCTTTTAGCCACACTGGGGCCACTGGACTGTCGCACTCATGAGAATGTAATTTCGGCCCAATTTCTCAGGTTGCCACCTGGGGAAAGAAGGAACTAGCATTGTGGAGCACATCCGGTTATTCTCTAGGAAAGGAAATGAGCTCTACCATGAAGAACGAGGTCTCGGTCTTTTCCGTCTTCCTAAGATTCCCTGTGAATGTCAAGCTAAGGAGATTACTTGTAAATAACCAGAGTAGCTGTGACTGTAAACAAGAAACGTGATCTCCAGCTTTCCACCCTGAGAGGGAGTGCTAACGCCCTCCAGATTTATTTCTTAATGCTAAAATTACAAGGTTATTGTTCCTCTCCATTGTAGGGTATCACTGTACTGGTATCCCGTAGATGTTCACATTGCATTTTGTAGATCGGGGCAGTTGCTGTAGGATGTTTTGGAATAATTGACAAACCGTTTTTAAGAGATAAAATTTCTGTGGTGTGTGCCCGTGTTTCTCTGCCTCTCCGCTGCCGACTGCTTTGGGAACTGTGACCCCCGACTGTGGTCTTGCAGACGGGGTGATGATACTTCATCTCTGGCTCCCTGGCGTGGTTGTGAGTTTTGTGTTTGTTTCTTAGGGCACAGTGGACTTTGCTGAGCCGTAATGTCGCTTCTCTGCTCTGAAAGATCCTGGGGGTGTGGGGGCAGCCGGGGCAGGGGCTTGCAGCACAGCCTTTAGGGGCAGTCGTGGTGGGTGGGGCTCCCGGGCCCCAGGCCGCCAACACCACTGCACCGGGCAGCAGCGTGAGGCGGTGTTTATAATGCTCGACCGGACCAGGCCACAGACAGGCAGAGGGGCGAGAGCCCTTAGTGTGCCCATCGCGAGATACGGAACGGAAGTTTCTAACCAAGTATGCATGAAGCGTGTTTTAGGCCTGAGAGGACGAAGTGAAGGCGCTGAGGGGCCACGCACCGAGCACGTGGTCGGAACAGGAAAAGGCCATCGGGAGATAAAGGCCAGTTGTGATGATAGTGGCACCAGGGCTGTCCGCTCCGGTGGCCGAGGGCTGGGCCCAGCACACAGGCCCAGAGAGCATCACGGGGACAGAGAGCATCACGGGGACAGAGAGCATCACGGGGACAGAGAGCATCACGGGGACAGAGAGCATCACAGGGGCAGCTCCGGGGCTGCTCCAGCCTGCTGGGGTGTCCCGGTGACCCCAACTCCGCAGGGCAGGGCCGGAGCCTCCGCCTGTCCTGGGCACAGGGTCCCTGTGTGGAGCTGCCCCTCCCCCAGGAGGCACCAACAGCGCCTCTGGCAGGCCAGGGCAGTGCCTGGCGGGTAGGGGCAGGGAGCCAGCGGCCGGAGGGGCTGTGCAGGAAGGGTGCCCGCGGAGTCCAGCACAGGCTGGTTCCGGGCTGCGGGAGAGTCGTGTGCCATCTGCAGAGGCCAGGGCCCACACGGAACCACTCATGAGAGTGAGAGTGCTTTACGTGGGACTCAGTGTGGGCACCCATGGAAAGTGACCAACGTGAGCTTTGCCATGACAGTGAGTCACTTGCTCCAGCGACATCCCCCTCTGAGTGGAAAGGAAGAACCTGAAGAATGGAAATATATCTGCAAATCCTATACACGGAAACACAGTTCAATCACAGTATATAAAAGATGCTTGTGAAGCAACGATAAAAAAGAGAACGATAGGGCTGGAGCAATAGCACAGTGGGTAGGGCGTTTGCCTTGCACGCGGCCGACCCGGGTTCGATTCCCAGCATCCCATATGGTCCCCTGAACACCGCCAGGGGTGGTTCCTGAGTGTAGAGCCAGGAGTAACCCCTGTGCATCGCCAGGTGTGACCCCAAAAGAAAAAAAAAACAAAACAAAACAAAAAAAGAGAATGAATCCATTTAATATTAGGGATGATTCCATTCAGAGCTAAAGAATCCCATTAAAAGGGGGCGAGCATATGATGATGGAAATTTTTTTAAAAATACCTAAAATGGAGAAAAATTACATAAATAATGCACCAAATTACTAGTGTTGGTGAAATTAAACCAAAACCATAATAGGATACTCCTTCACCCACTCGCACAGCTGTAACTAAAGGGAGAGAGTAGAAAATCTGGCAGATATGTGGAAACTGGTATACTACTTTAAGAGTGTGAAATAATGCTGCTTCTTTGCAAAGCAGTGAGGAATTTCCTTGAAACTTTAAACATCTTATCTCCATCTGACCCCAAAAATCACTCTCAGTTATCTGCGTTCCTGGGTCGATTGCAGAAAGTCATGCCCTTATATAAAAGTTGCACTGACATAACCGTTGAGAGGTGTACCACTCACAATAGCCCCAAGTAAAACTACCTTAACTACCTGTTTGTCAGCTCATGAAATGATAAAATTTTGTAAAAGGTTTATTATTTAAATACAATATGTAAAGTCATGATGTCCTATAACACAAATTAACCTTGACAATATTATGCTAATTGAAAGAAATAAACGCATAGTCCAAGCATTATGCTTTTTCATTTAAATGAAGTCTAGAGTAGGTAAAACTCTACAGAAGAAAGTGGGTGAGCAGGTGGGTGCAGGGACGAGAATGGGGTACCTGACAGACTGTGGTGTGGGCGGGGTTCCGGGAGGGCAGGGGAAATGTTCAAGGTAAGTTTCTAACATGGCTGCACACTTTGGATATTTTACTTAAAAAATCATTGAATGGGGCATATTAAAGGGTAAATTTTTTTTCTCATCAATTATGTCTCTGTAAAATTCTCGGAAATATTCTGATGAGTGAGAAAAGTAGCAATTTGGGGTTTGAAGCTGTTGATAGTAATTCGTCTTCATTTTATGTTAATCAAACATTTGTGAGGACTTCATAAAAATTACTCGTGAGAATCTCTCATCTTTTTTGATATATTATCATAACTTTATATTATAAAAACCGATAAGCAGCAGTGAAAGTAAGTGGGTTTCCCTTTATCTTTGATAATTAAGACTCTGTGCTCCCTTGAGCACATATCCTGCTTGTTTGTCTCTAGTTCTCTTTGCTCATAACTTTTCTCACTCTGGAAAAGCCAGGACTCGCTCTCGGACACGTATTTCCTCTTTTATCTCCCCTCACATCCTCCTAAGTAAATTTTGTTCAATAAAAATAAACTCTTGCTTCACGAACCAAAAGCCTGGTTCCGAAAACAAACGCAAAGCTTAGCTGCGGTTGCCTGTCCTTTGCACGTTCTTTCCTTTCTTTCCTTGCTTCGCAGGGCAGGACCCCGGCTTTGCTGAGGGCTTCCTCTGGCTCAGGGGTCATCCCGGAGGGGCTCGGGCGACCACTTGGGTGGAGTGGACTGAACGCGAGGTGGCCACAAGCAAGGCAAACAGCCTGCAGTCCTGCCTCGCCTCCCCGGAGCCTTTTCTGCTGTCAGTTATTTTATCTCTAGATCGTGAAGTCAGGGAGGAGTTATTCAAGCATATCCCGGAAGACCGTGGCCCCAGCTTAATGTCAGCCGAGGGGGCTTCCTGCCAGTGGCCACAGAGCTGGGCGCCCCCGGCCCCCCAGGCTCTGGGTCCAGGCCAGTGAAGCTCAGACGCAGGTGGTGGCGGGGCTGAACCAGGCTCAGCCCCGGGCGAGACCTGCGCCTTGTTCCCTCGGCCGCTTCTCTGTCCCAAAGCCAGGATTGTAATGATGCAGATTTATATGTCGTTTAATTAGTTGGGTCATGAGAAAATTCCTTGTGATTAAGAGTGACCATTATTTCTGATTAAATTAAGCATTTCCCTCTGCTCAACACTGAGCAGGTGGGATCATCTGTAGCTCTGTCTTCTGAGTGGGAAAGGGTTTTCTGGGACAGCTGCTCTGCGGAGCCCCGGCCTTGAGGAAGGAATCTGTTACTCTGCCACTGAGCCTTCAGAACCCAGGCTGGAAGGCTCGTAGGGAGAGAGGGGGAGAGAGACAGAGGGGAGAGAGAGAGAGAGAGACAGAGAGAGAGAGAGACAGACAGACAGACAGAGGGAGACAGAGAGACAGAGACAGAGACAGAGGGAGACAGAGGGAGACAGAGAGAGAGGAAGAGAGGAAGAGAGAGAGGAAGAGCGAGAGGAAGAGAGAAGGAGAGAGAGAGGAGAGAGTGAGGGAGAGAGGAGAGAGGGAGAGAGAGGAGAGAGGAGAGAGAGGGAGAGGGAGGAAGAGAGAGGGAGAGAGAGGAAGAGAGAAGGAGAGAGAGAGGAGAGAGTGAGGGAGAGAAAAGAGAGGGAGAGAGAGGAGAGAGGAGAGAGGAGAGAGGGAGAGGGAGGAAGAGAGGGAGAGAGGAAGAGAGGGGAAAGAGAGGAGTGAGGAAGAGAGGAGAAAGGGAGAGAGGAGAGAGTATAGAGTATAGAGGAGAGAGAGGGAGAGGGAGGAAGAGAGAGAGGAGAGAGTGAGGGAGAAAGGAGAGAGGGAGAGAGAGGGAGAGAGGAGAGAGTATAGAGGGGAGAGAGGAGAGAAAGGAGAGTGAGGGAGACGGAGGGAGAAGGAGGGAGGGAGGGCAAGCAAGTGAGTGAGAGAGAGGGAGGGAGAGAGAGATCATGGCAGTAGGAGCAGAAGGCATCCTCAGTCGAGCTGCCCCCTACTCCTTTCCCACTCGACAGGACAGCAGACGTAGCTTTCTTGCTCTGGGAAGGGTGTTCGGGAAACTGCTAACAAGCGTCTCAGATAGGAGCTCAGAGTTAGAATAAAAAAACATTTTTTGCCCAGGATCATTTCATGCTTCTCTTAATCAGGGTCATGATTACTAGCGGGCAGGAAGATGACCTCAGAGCCTTAAGGTTATTTGAACGTCAGGGTATAAATAGTAACTCCGAAGCTGATTCAGGTTGAGTTGGACCAGAGTCATAGCTCGATAAGTGTGGCACGGGGGCACTGTCCTCCCGTTGTTCATCGGTTTGCTCGGGCGGGCACCAGTAAGGTCTCCATTGTGAGACTTGTTGTTACTGTTTTGGCATATCGAATACACTACGGGTAGCTTGCCAGGCTCTGCCATAGCCTGCCGGGCTCTCCGAGAGGGAAGGAGGAATCGAACCCGGGTCAGCCACGTGCAAGGCAAATGTCCTAGCCGCTGTGCTATCACTCCAGCCCAGCTCGATAAATATACTTCAAACTTCAGTTTCTTCCTAGAGTTAGGTTGAGGAATTTCTTTCTTTCTTTCTTTCTTTCTTTCTTTCTTTCTTTCTTTCTTTCTTTCTTTCTTTCTTTCTTTCTTTCTTTCTTTCTTTCTTTCTTTCTTTCTTTCTTTCTTTCTTTCTTTCCTCTTTTTTTGTTCATCTCTGCACCCTTCCTTCCTTCCTTCCTTCCTTCCTTCCTTCCTTCCTTCCTTCCTTCCTTCCTTCCTTCCTTCCTTCCATTCTTCCTTCCTTTCTTTCTTTCTTTCTTTCTTTCTTTCTTTCTTTCTTTCTTTCTTTCTTTCTTTCTTTCTTTCTTTCTTTCTTTCTTTCTTCATCTCTGCACCCTTCCTTCCTTCCTTCCTTCCTTCCTTTCTTTCTTTCTTTCTTTCTTTCTTTCTTTTCTTTCTTTCTTTCTTTCTTTCTTTCTTTCTTTCTTTCTTTCTTTCTTTCCTTCCTTTTTTTTGTCTTGTTTTGGGGTCATAACCAGAAATTCTCAGTGGTTTCTTCTGCCTCTACACTCAGTAATCACTCCTGGTGGTGCTCAGGGAACCACAAGGGATGTCAGGAATTGAACTAGCATCCATCACATTGTACTATTGATTCTGAGCCATAAATGAAATACTTAGACACTGAAATGATTCTTAATATGAAGTAGGGTTGAAACACATATATCATAGCTTTAAAATAAACTTGAAATGACTAGCAGAAATCACTTATTCATTCCTCCAGGTCTCAGATGTTCATGATGCACCTACTTCTTTCCAGTGTTGTCACATGCTCTATGGGCTCAGGGACGCTGTCTCCAGGTCATGCTTTGGGGGCTGTCAGACGAGTAAGAACTCTTGGGGAACTGATCTGACGTAAATGAAGTTTCCTCTGATATGGCATTTAAAGGCCGATAGTAACTTTTTCTTAAAACATTTTATTTGGAGGTTTTTAGGAAGAGCGAGGAGAGAGAGAAAGTGATAGAGAATGACATGCTCAAGAGAGAAGGTGGGCTTCTCCGAGGCAGAGGGAGCCCCTACACAGCCCCCCCACCATGTTCATTTTATTTTATTTTATTTTGCCTTTTTGATTACACCCGGCGATGCTCAGGGGTCATTCCTATCTCTGCACTCAGGAATTACTCCTGGTGGTGCTCGGGGCAGGTGAGGGCGGGGCCTACGGGATGCTGGGGTTGAACCTGGGTCACGGAGTGCCAGGCAGACGCCCTCCCCGCTGCACTGTCACTCTGCACAGTAACTTTTGAGCAAAGAAAGGGGAATGGAATCCCAGAGGGGCCAACAGGTGCAGGCCCCAGAGGGACGTGAGAGGAGACGGACAGAGATGGCGACTCCCAGGAGCTGCAGGGCTGGGGGCGAGGAGAGATGGTAAGCAGGGGCGGGGGGGAAGAAAGCCCAACTAGGAGCACACGTTTTCCCCTGGAATTCTTCTTTTGCTTTTGTAATTGAGGTCACGTGCCTCTTTGTCCTGGGGTCACAGCGGATGCTTCCTCAGAGCCCTGGTCCTCAGAGCATAGCCACCACCGTCTCCTGGACCCTTGCTCTTAGCTCCCGTCCCCCGGCGGGCGGTTACTCCCAGTTGCCTCTGCACGGCCCCTTGCTGGCTGCCTGGTGCTCCGTGAGCGGGCGGCGTCTCTGGTGTTTGTCTTTCTCCTGGCTTATCTCACTTAGCACGGCTGGGCTGTAGGGAGGAAGTAACTCGGTCCTGCTCCGTGCTGCCTTTCCTCGCCGACCAAGGCCGCCGTGTCCTTGGGGCTGATTAGGACTGCACACTCGGCTTTGGCTCTCGAGGCCTTGGCCGGGTTCACTAAGGTCTCTTTTCTTAAGTCCGGTGCTCTGCAGCCTCTTTGATGTGTCACCTGGGCCCGGGAGGAGCGGCTCTGTGCCGCCCACTGGCCAGGACGCGGCAGATAACTGTCAAGGCCAGGCCTGGCCTGTGGGAGCCTCAGCTCTTGCTGTCCAAAGGAACTGCTTGCAGAACAGCTTAGGATGGGCCTGCCAGGATAGACGTGACAAAGCCCTTCAGGTGGTGACTCGCACCTCCCCCGCTGTCACCCATGTCCAAACCATCTTGACGCCCTCCCGACTTGCTTCCTGGTCTCTGACATGATGCTCTTCTTTCGCTCCTACGGTCTCTTCCAGGCACAGTCCCCCAGAGAGAAGCTTCCGGGCATGGCCTCTTGGGTGTTTTTCACGTTTTCCTCCGACCTCACGTTCCTCTCCTGGGGGTGCTGTGTCCTGCTGGCCCTCACGGTTATGCTGTGTCCTGCTGGCCCTCACGGTCATCACCGCGTGGACACTGAGCCCAGTCCTTGTCCTGCTGCTTGTGTCCTACGTCTGGGACCCTCGGACGTAACTCACTGCTCACTCTTTTCATCTCTTCCTTCTCACAGTTTATAATGAGGGACTTTGGGGAGCTTCTCCTTTTAAGAAGAGTAATCACTTCCAATATCATGCATCCCACATCCTGCTTATTCTTTTTTAATGACACTTAGCCTAATTACTGTGTTTTCATGTTTATTTTATTTTGTTTATTGTCTCTTTCTTTTCAGTAATTGTAAGCCTTGAGATTTCAGGGATTTGTGTCTTTTATTTTTCACTACTGCCCTCTTGGGACTGGAACAGAGCATGGTATCTGGAAGGTGTTCAGAAGTATCTGCGGAATCGAGTGAGTAAGTGTGTATCATAGAAAGTGGTAGTATAAAACAGCAGAACGACGGCTAACGCAGTGCAGGGCCAGTGTGGAGTATGTCGAGGCCACCAGAGAGGAATGTATTAAGACTGCATTGAACCTCAGTGTTGAACAACTCTGAGACTTCAGGCTTCTACAGATGGGTTGTCTGTGGACGTGTTATCACAGAGAACGCTGAGCTGCATCATGGCTGGCTGCACGCAAGGGCAAGAGCCTGCCTGCTGCACCCCTGTCTCTCTCACCCGTATTTTCAAACTTTAGAGTAATCCAGAAGTCGGCTGAAGAAAGCAATCAATTCCCCAAATCTTAGCTTATTAAATTATTGTTACTATATCCATTGGATACCACGTACATTCTTTCTTAGTCATCTGAGTCTCTGAATTGCATTTTTTAATTCTCATATCGTCTTTACGGTGCATTTTTTGATAGCGTGTTTCAGGATTTAGGCAGAATAAAATATTTCTGTAATTTTTGGACGTGGTAGATGAATGGCGTTTGAATTTTATATTTTATTTGCAAGGGCATGATATGCCTTATAAACGTGATTCTTTAGCCATGAAGCCGAGCTCAGGGAACAGTCACCATGGAAAGGTTTCCTTTCACCTCCGTCCTCTCGTCCCCTCCACATCTTAGGAAGTGATAAATACAAGGGAATTACAAAAAAATTTTTAAATGACGCTAAGCATTTTGGATTAAATTAGAAAAAACACAAACAAAATTTATAATATTTTTTATTTAAAAATGTTAAAGACGGACCAGTGAGATGGTACAGGGGCTAAAGTGTTTTCGTTGCATGCAGCTGATCCTGTTTCTGTCTTGGTACTGCATTAGGTCCCCTGAGCCCCAAGCACCAGCGGGAGTCATGCCTGAGCACAGAGCAAGGATAAGCCCCGAGAACCGCCAGCCATGTCCCACAAACCAAAAATAAATACAAATATTTAAGAATTTTTTTAAATATCCTGAAAGCGCCAGAGTTATTCACAGTTGGGTATTAGACGCACTGTGTTCCGGCACCCAACCCGCAGTCAGTGCCTTCTTCCTTCTGCCAGGGTCCCCACTCCCCTCTCACCCCACCCAGGCCCCCACAGGCCCCCTGACAGGCATGGGTTAGGTTCCAAATCCCCTTTGGCAGGGCCGTTGGCTCTGTGGGCATCTGCCATGCTGTCACACCACCAGTGCCCTCGGGTGCCCTGTGCCCTGGCCCTTCTTGCCTCCCACCCGTCCTGCCTCCCCCTCAGTGTTTTTCCTTCTGTCCTTCTCCTCCCATCCCCGGGGGCCAGAGGTGACGTAGGCATCCCTCTGCCCTTTGAGACGTCGCATTCCCTCTCCCCGTTGCTCCGTATCCCACGTAGAAGTGAGATCGTCCTTTTGTTCTTCCTCTGGCTTCACTCAGCACGACCTCATCCATTTCCCGCCATGTTTCAGAGAATTTCATGATTTCATGTTCCCAGTTGTGTGATCACAAAATAAATAAGTGATCATTTGGGGGCAGTGTGGTCTCTCTGCCGCCACCTGCGTTCAGTGGCCTCGAGCCGCTTCCCCACCCCAGCCGTAGCCACCGCCAACAGACGCACGAAGGAAGGAGCAGGGCCGCCAGGCTGGCTGGTGATCCGTTGCCGTTTATTCCATTCTCCCCGCGTGCTGCTCCAGTCTCACCGAGCCCCCCATTCGAGTTCCACGATGCCCTCATGCCCGTCTCCTGTCCACCCTGCTCCTCTCTCCACACTCGGTCTCTCAGCCTTGGTCTAGTGCCCAACCTTTAGGCACTAGGGGTAGCAGCTACATCCAGGTGAGGTAGCACAAACCCACATATGGAGCCCTTCCTTGAGATAGGACAAAGATCCCCTGCAGCTAGGAGAACTCTGAGGACAAACACCGTCATCTAGGGGTGCTTCTCCTTTCCTTAGTCCAACAAAGAAACATTCATCTTAATTCTACTTCTTCATAATATTGGTCATTTTGTATGGACACAGTAAGAGATACATTAAGATCGTAGGGTTTCTCCCCTTGGGATATCTCGCTATAGATCTCAGACTACAGTGCTCAAGCCAGATTAATCTTTCCTAACCCTAGTAGGGTCACTCCAGTTGTTACTCTTTGGATCATGACAGAATATGTCCATGACTGTGCTCTTAACTTAGAGTTAAGTGTTACGGCGCTTTGGCCTGACCCTTTTCGATGCCAGGGTAACTCACGGCTTGCCCTGGGTCCGTCCAGTCCCTTGTCGGGATCCTGCTTTTGAGGTGCTAGGAACTAAGGGTAACTGAGGCTTAAGTCGAGAAAACAGATGCCCAGAAGTAAATATTATTCCGATTCATTTAACAGTTACAAAAGTACAGCATTGATTGTCTTCCTGTGCCTATACAAAAAGGACATTGCTCTAAAGTAACTATGAAAGGACATAAAGAAAACAGAGGAAAGGGAAAAACCATTTCTGTATGTCTCAAAATGCTAATGTACTTCCCTCCTTTTGGGCATTTTTTTCAATTTTTTCCTTTTTTTTTTTTGATTTAGAGATGAACCCAGATCTCTCACAGGTGAGAGATCTCTTCCAATGAACACACCTTAGGTCAGGTTTATTTCTTTTTAAATGCTGTGTGATTTAAAGGCTTTGTTCGCAAGTCAGAGAATATTTGCCTTGCCAGGCCTTTTGCGTTTTCTGCGCTGAACTTGGAAAACAAGAATTGCCATGAGATCTCAAGGCACTGGCTTAGTTGAGCAGTTAAGGAGATGGCGGGACTGGGAGTTCACCAGATGACCAGAGTCTGATAATAGTCCCTTGGTTGCCGTGCAGTCGAGGTGAAGAATGAGGCTTTGGTGAATGCTTTCTTTGAAGACTCCCCTCTACTCTGAAAACCCCTTCTTCGTGAAAAAGGTTTTGTGGCACTTCTACAATAACAGAGCCTGCCCTGTTGATTTAACTCAAAGCCATTCCCACCCACACCATAGCGATTCTGCTGCTCGGTCGTGCGGAAGTCATCCTAAAGAGGCAGCAGAGTGTTTTGGATCATTCAGAAACAAAACCTTGCCAACAGAGGCCCACTGGGGATTGCGCTGTGGGCAAAAATCAAAGCACCCAGGATGTGCGCCATTCTGACGGACGCCGGACATAAAACCAGACACCGGATTCCTCAATTCCACTCCGCCGTTCTCCATTCCTTTCCACTGTGGAGTCTTCACTTTCTCTATTTTCTCAGTTTTTAGGGAGAGAAAACCACAGCCTCTCTTAATGCTTAATGAATATTTATGAGGCCTTTCACCAATTAAAGGCTCATTAAAATTCACTTTAAAAGAACAGAGATAAAAACACTTTTATGACCACAGCAAAATGTGGTGCAAGGGGAAACTCACATGTTTTACCATGAAGGAAGTCAAAATACTGCACAAAGGAACCCAGATTCGGTTTTAAAAATAAGATACTGGGTCCAGCACATGCATGCGGTTATTATGTGGTGGCTGTGGCAAGGGTCTGTTGATTTTTCCTTTTCTGAAGAGCTGGGAAATCCTCCTCATACGTCACATCATGGTGGGCACCACTGGGTGATCAGGCTTCTGGGCATTCTGGTGAAACTCGTTTGGACTCGTTAGAGCTCTGTAACTTCGACTCGTTCTCTTGCTGCCTTAGTGTTGGTGTTGCGATTTAAGGGAAATAAAGCTCATGACGGCTCAGCTTGCTGGGAGAAGCATCTGAGTCAAAACATGGGAAGCAATTAGAGCAGTGCCTGGCGCCTGGGTTTTCTCGTCCTTGAGAAAGAATTTCTTTGCAATTTACGCTTCTTGGACCTAGGTAGGGCCCTTTAGAAATGTCTTTGCCTCCTCCCTGGCGGAGCTGGTGCTCAGGGGTAGGAAGTGGACGCTCTGCCCTGATGGAATGCGAGGGGAGGGAGTATTTCAGCTTCATTTTTCATTTGTTTTTCTCCCTTTCTTTCCTACCAGAATCCCAATGACTCTTTGTCCTGCTCCTACAGAGACCTTAGTTTTCAGTTGTTCATTTTGTCCAAACATGGCGCACAAAATATAGAATGCCTAAAAGTACATTCACTTTCTTTCCAAAGCAGTGTCTTTTATGAAAAAGAACTTGCTGATGCTGACAAACTAAAGTAGTGATACCATTTTTTAATCGTTACTCCTTTTAAATAATTGTTTTTTGATAAAGGGGAGAAAGAATTATCTTCACATCAAATCAGATAAAGAACTAGAAAGCTCCGTGTCAGCTCTCTGATTTTAACTATCCGACATAAGTATCTGTTGAGCCAACAGAGAAGTAATCCATTCACACGTTTCTCTTTCCAGGCAGAGTAAACATTTGTGAAAGCTGGAATCCCAAACTCTGCAGTTCTGCTGATAAATGTATTCCTCTAAAGACCATCCTCAAATTCTCAAGTAAGTTGACATCGTTGTTTACACAGTGTAGTTTGTGAGGTTAGATTTGTCCTTGTCAAGTGCTGAGTTGCTGCTATTTAACTCAAACCTTATCTTTAAGACATGCCTCATAAATTTAATTATAATTAGTCATAGTTTCTACTGGAATTTTTACTGCTTTCCCCATCTGTTCTTGGAGTCTGTGCAAGGTGTTTTATTGATTTCATAGTAACTGAGTTAACTTGCACTTTTAGTAGCTATTGTCTTTGGGGAAACACCACTGTGATTTTTTGATGACAGTTTAAGGAGATGAAAGGAGTCTACTGCAGTTCATCACCCAGTCCTCATACGAGGAGACTTAGCTTCACATGTTTTATATCTTTACAAGTGTCACGCATCGTAGAGGATCAGCAACGATTCAGTGGCAGGACATTGGTCCTCTCACTAGTTGAGGGTGACTGTGCCCGAGAATGCCGACCCCAGTCTTTGATCGTGACAGGTTTGCTGTCACAGTCCTCAGCCCTTATTCCTCATCTGGGACCAGGGAGGCAGCCCTTGGGACACGCAGCCCTGTGAGATTCCCGAGGTCTGCAGCCCGAGGGGCCAGACACCTTGGCTGTGCCCCCTCGGCTCCTGGTCCCAGCTGGGTATGACCTGTCCCTCCCTCCCTCCCTCCCTCCCCCCGTGACACTGTTTCTTTTCCTTATAGAAGAGCCGTAGGATCAGAATCATTAAGTTGTCTAATGTCAAGAAAGAAAAAGAGATCCAGATGTCGAATTATAAATGTTCTGAAACTATAAAACAGACACTGTAAAACTCTCTTTTTCTTCTTCTTTTTTTTTTTTTGGTGTTGGGGGGGTGATGGGGATGGAGTGACTATCATTGTGTTCAGAAAACATTGCTTGATCGAGTGCAAGGAAGAAAACTTTCAGAAAATATGCCGACATCTCCCCAAGGGCTCTGCCCTTGTGGTTCAGGACCCCACTTTACAGTGTGTGCAGTAAAGTTTCAGGACAAACTGAGGCTTTGCTTGGAGAAATGGGCTAATTTCATATTTGAAGAAATTTGTTCCAACTTTATGTTCATACGTATAGATATTCATATTCATAATGCGTTTGAGAAAAGTCTCATGGTTCAATTAGCTCGTCCATGGTGATAGGAGATACATTTGCTGCTCTAAATCCACTTTGAAGGGCTGGAGAGATGGCACAGCGGGTAGGGCGTTTGCCTTGCACTCGGCCAACCCGGGTTCGATTCCCAGCATCCCATATGGTCCCCTGAGCACCGCCAGGGGTAATTCCTGAGTGCAGAGCCAGGAGTGGCCCCTGTGCATCGCCGGGTGTGACCCAAAAAAGCAAAAAAAAAAAAAAAAAAAAACTAAATCCACTCTGAAAAGCTATAATCTAGCATTAAAAATATTTTTATATTTGAAATCTTAAATGTCTATCTCTCAGGAGCTTGGCACGAGGCTGCCAGGGAGGCGGGCTTGGGGCTTGGGCGTGCGCCTCACTGCCAGTCAGCTGCAGACCCGAGCTGCACTGCACCGACGGGCCCGAGTCTGGGCTCAGCCTGCAGAGACGAGGGTCTTGCTAGAACTGGCCCCAGACGCCCAAGCACTGCTCGGGAGCCTCCACCCAACCAAAGAGGGTCTAGAGGAGCACTGCACAGAGAGCATCTCAAGCTCTGACATCACACGTGAGCACCGCAGCCAGGAGTGCATCCCTGGGGGCAATGCGTGAGCCCCCCAGAGCCCAGGAACACCCAGCCTGATAGGTGAGCCCTGGGAGCACCACAGCAGGGGTGTGTGAGGAGGAGCGCCCGCCCAGTCGGACAGCATCACCATCAGCGACAGGAGCTCGGGGCGTGGGGTACAGGGAGTTCAGGTGGGCGTGATTCCCACCAGGACGAAAACCAGACTTGCTGCACGCTTAAACCCTGAAACTCAAAGGGACATTCTGCGGTGGCCAGTTTGTGGTGTCTTGTTCGCCCTGTAAAGAGACTCCCCGGAAGTCTCGTCCTAAGCCTCCTGTACGTGTGCGTGGGGAAACACTGTTATCATTCTTAGCGGTGTGTGTGTGGGGGGGATTGGACGGAGATGGGCTATAGTTTCTGATGTTTCAGGGATTATCATGTAGGTGAGTGCTCAGTGGGGGCTCACGGAGAGAAACCCCATGGAGGACAGCAGTGACACGGCAGGGAGCCTGCGGGCAGCTGCCCTGCAGTGTCGCCCATGTGACAGGATGTAACGTGGACCCCAGAAAGGTGCACATGTGGTTGTCTCAAAGGACGTGTGATAGGGGCTGTCAGAGACAGCAGCATTTGGGGGTCAAAACAAAGTTCCGGCCAAGGCCAGGACACAAAGATAAACTCAGAGGTGAGGAAGGAGGTGGGGACAGGCAGTGGGACCTGGCGTGACAAGTCACTCATGGGTCACCTGGACTCCAGGACAGCTTGGAGCTGTGGAACCAACTGCGCTAGGCGCCTGTTTACTTATTGGTATATTTGTTTATGTTCGGCTTTTTGAAGCGACCCCGGTGGTGCCCGGGCTGACTGCTGGCCTTGCGGTCAAGGCTCGCCTCTGCCAGTGCTCTGGGCACCATATGCAGCGCCCGGATGGAACTGAGGTCGGCCACACGCAAGGCCGACTTCTGGTGTTTTTGCTCTGGCCCCTCCCTGGCTGACTTTGCGCCAGGTGTTCTGCAAGTGCAGCAGCCGTGTTCCCTTCAGAAGGCAGAGGGGCGAGGCCTGGGGACCTGCAGAGGCAGCGCCAGGCCAGCGGAAACCGAAAGGGAGCTGTGTCCTACGGCCAGAGAGCTGGGGACGTGGGGGCCGGTCCTCACCACCAGGAAGAAGCCAGAACTGCACCCAGCAGGACTAGCAAAAGACAGCTCCCTCCTCCTCGTCCCCTTCCTCCTTCTCCTCTCCTCCTCCTCTCCCTCCTACCCCTCCTCCTTCTCCCCCCTCGTCCTCCCCCTCCTTCTCCTCCTCCTCCTCCTCCTCCCCTTCTCCTCTCCTCCTCCTCCCCCTCCACCTCCTCTTCCTCTTCCTCCCCCTCCTCCTCTTCCTCCTCCTCCCCTTCTCCTCTCCTCCTCCCCCTCCCCCCTCCTCTTCCTCTTCTTCCTCCTCCTCTTCTTCCTCCTCCTCTTCTTCCTCCTCATTCTCCTCCTCCTCGTCCTCCTCCTCCTTCTCCTCTCCTCTTCCTCCTCCTCCTCCTCCTCTCCCTCCTCCTTTTCCTCTCTTCCTCCTCCTCCTCCTCCTTTCCCTCCTCCTTCTCCTCCTCCTCCTCCTTCTCTCCCTCCTCCTCCCCTTCCCCTTCCTCCTCCTCTTCCTCCTCCTCCTCTTCTTCCTCTTCCTCCTCCTCTTCTTCCTCGTCCTTCTCCTCCTTTTCCTCCTCCTCCCCCTCCTCCCCCTTCTCCTCCTCCTCCTCAACTTGTTGCATTATATGATGTGATTCAGGTGAAGCATTTATGAGGGCTGGTAAAAATCTCATCCTAGCCCTCAGATCCCCCCATCATTCTCAGTCATCTGTGAAAATGGCACTAATTCTGCAAAGACATTGAATGGGCGTGAGAGACAGACGGAGGGGGAGGGCCACAGGTCAGAGGGCTGAGGAACACTGGTGCAGGGTCAGCTGTCTGCAGGAGAGCTAGCTCCGTGCAGGTGTGGCTGTTGTCACCCGCCTGGAAGGGGGCCAGGGTGTTGCCAGGGGTTCTGACGTCACAGTTCTCCAGGTAGGACCCACACCTGCTGCCGCTGTCCCACAGCCTGTCGACCTAGAATGAAGTTGAGGTGAGGCAACGGTTGCAGGGGTTTGAAAGTCTTAGGGGTATCGGCCAAAAGTGTGTCAGGAAGACCCAGTCGCATCTTGAATTTTATTTTCAAGTTGTTTTACAAAATGGGTATGTTTCCCAAGTAGCGACGGATAGAAGTACTTGAATAGCAAGTGCACAATAGAAACACCAGAACTGCACCCAGAGAAGACCCAGTCACTAATACACACGGCTATGACAGGAGTGTGAGAATAGTCCTTGTACCGAGCCAGTGGTCCTCGAAACGTTTGTTTTTTTTGTTTTTTTTTTGTTTGTTTTTGGGTCACACCCGGCGATGCACAGGGGTTACTCCTGGCTCTGCACTCAGGAATCACTCCTGGCGGTGCTCAGGGGACCATATGGGATGCTGGGAATCGAACCCGGGTCGACCGCGTACAAGGCAAACGCCCTCCCCACTGTGCTATCGCTCCAGCCCAGGTCCTCGAAACGTTTGAATGGGGAGATGCCGAATGTTCCTCGTCAGAGAAATGAGCTCGCGCGTCAGGTACCTCTCTCCACGCTGGAGTCTGGGGTCCCGAGGTCACTGTGGGAGTCTGACTCCCACACCCATATCTGTAGTGTGATACTCCAGATACGTCACACAAATATGAAATGGTAGCGTACACAAAAGCTCATCTGAAAAGGATGACTTTGCTTTCTCCATATAACAGTCTGAGGAAGGAAAAATGCCTGCAAGGTTTATCTTTCCTTTACAACTAGATCTGATATAAAAATCACACTCCTCCGAGTTATGATGGGCCTTTTTAAGACTGATGGGTGTTTAGAAATCAAGATTTCAACGGAGTTCAAATCAAGACACGAGCAGTCCAAGTTAGAGACAAGCGCGTGTGGTCAGCCTCAGAGTTCAGATATGAAAAGTAAAACACACAAGAGACACAGAAGCAGAGAACTTTGCTTGTGACAGCAGACAGCTGAAAACAAAAGCAGAGCTAACAGTGAAGCAAGCAGCAATGCTAAGTTTAACATTCGGGAAATTCCTTTTCCCTTTAAATTCCTTTTATAAGGAGGTGAATTTTGTCTGTTTTATTTTTATTTAAACAAATCATTTTATCAAGTTCAATTTTTCAAACCTGGCAACATCTAAGTGATGGCAAATGGATGAAAGTTTCATAACTATAATTATGCCATTTAAAGAACAATTAAAAGTGGCAACATTATATTCTTAATTATTTTCACATATTTTTGGCACCCAGTAACTTTGTGAGAAATATTTCTAAATTAAAATTCCCTTTAGAGCCGAGAGATGGTACAGTGGGTAATACACTTGCCTAGCTTGTAGCTGACCCAGATTTTATCCTGGACACTACAAAGGGTCTCCCATGCCCAAGGGATGAGCCAGAGTAAACTGAACACTACAAGGTATAGGACCCCAAAAGAATAAAAAAATAAACATCCCCTACCTCCAAACACAAACAGCCTTAACACAAATCAAGGTAGGTCACTAAGACATGCTCTCATTTTTAAGTGCAGTGGATACACATTAAAAATAAACAGTTAAACCAGTCAACCAGTCAAATACTCAACCAGCCAATCAAACAAAACAAGGCACCTTTGTTAAATAATATCCTAAATGAACCAGTAAAAAATGTTAATTTTATTAAACTCCAACCTCTGTGTAAATGTCTTTAATACTTCATGAAAAATATGAAGTAGACATAATGAAATTCCTCAGCTAACCAAAGGTTAATGGTTGCCTTGAGACTTTTTTCATAAAATGCAATTTTTATTAAAAAATGCTTTGACAAACTATGGTTTTCAGACTTGGATATTTGAAGACATATTGTAAAACAAAACAGAGTGAAGCAAGCTGCCACACAGGGAACACGATCGACGGCATAGTTTACTAATGATAAAATTCAGATTTGTCATTAAATTGAAATCAGAGTCGTGGAAAGCTTATAACCAAGGAGTTGATCTTCAAAACTGAAAGAACCAAAATTCTTTCTCCCTGTGGCCAGAATATCGTGTAAGACACATTTGAATCCCTGCTCAACAACGCCCTTGATGTTCTCCAAGTATCCCGACTTCATTGGTAGGGCTTCAGATTCCAAATCGCAACCAACTTTTGGGAGACTCTTGTTCAGTTTCGTGTTCAGTAAAGAATATCTACATTCACATGGAAAGGCCTCTAACAGATTTTTCATTTTACAACCACTTCTCTGTGTCCGTTTGTTCTTCATAATCATCAGCCTCAGAAACATCTCGCAATAGCACCAATAGCACCTTCATAGATTCAGTGGATTCCATGAGACATAAAACATTTGAAAACTCATGAAACAGTGCTCCTTACCCTTCTCACTTTTATTTATAGTTTTCAAAAATACATTTAAGGTGGGGCAGAAGTGGCAGCACACGGACCCTGGGCGAGCTCCTAGGAGGTGACTTTGGGGGATTCAAGCCTATAGAACTCTGCTAAGCCCCCCACAGCTTAGAAAGGCGAAGGGCCTGGCTTTATAACGGGTGGCCACTAACAGGCCGCCACTTACACTCCCCAGCATAACCCATAAACTCCGTTTCCAAAGCAGCTCCACATAGTGACACAGGAACTCCCAGAAGGACGGGAATTGTCTAGGAGGGGAAGGAAGAGATCCCCGCCCCCAGGCTGCCAGGAGCACTATGGGAAGACAGCACAGAACCCGCCTTGGACTGGGAGGAAGACAGGAGCTCTGAAGCGCCAACACGGAATAGCCGCACACAGAATCTCTCTGATAAAGAACTCAGAGAGGAAATGGTGAGGATAAGCTCGAAGAGACAGTGGAATAGACATCCAGCAAAATACAGGAAGATGTGAGAGCAGAAGTAAGAAAACTACAGACAGAAGTATCGTTAATAAGAGAAAACTCGGTGGATGGAATGAAAAACTCAACGGGTGCCATCAACAGTAGAACGACAACAGCCGAAGACAGAATCGGTGGCTTAAAGATGCTCTGAGAGAGCACCCAGGCAGCAGACGGTAGAAAATGACCTCAAAATAGCTCCGGCTCAGGTAGGAGAACTAGGGGATGCGTTCAAGAGGAACCACATAAGAATCATCAGAGTCCGAGAGGGACGGGGAGGCAACCCCAGTGAGGTAGAAACGGTTAAAGAAATTATCGCTGAAAAGTTCCCAGAGCTGGAAAACACAGGCATCCAGATCCAAGAAGCCTGAGGGACACAGCTAGGAGAGACCCCAAAAAACAGACCCCACGACATATCCTGTTCAGAACGTCAAGTATTACAGAGATAGAACCCTGGAAGCAGTGAGACCAAAGAAGGAAATGACATACAAAAGTCATCTCTTATATTTATAGCAGATCTATCACATAAAACTCTCCAAACCCGAGGTCAGCGGGACATAGTTAAAAAACTTAATGAAATGAAGGCCTCACCGAGAATACTTTCCCTGGCTAGACTCTCATTCATATTTGGAGAAACGATACACAACTGCATGGATAAACATCTGCGGAACTTCATAGAATCAAAACCAACCTTTAAAGAAGGACTGAAGGGGTTACAGTGAGACAAGACAAACCCCTACACGCACAACAAGCCTCTACAGAAAGATGGCACAAGCCCGTGATAATAGTCTCTCTCTCAATGTCAATGGACTAAATGCACCAATTAAGAGACAGAGTGGCAAAATGGATTAAAAACGGAATCCAACATTCTGCCTGCAAGAAACGCATCTGAACAGTAGAGCGAACACAGACTCAAAGCCAAAGGCTGGAAAACAATGTTTCAAGCAAACAATTCAAAAAGGCTGGGCTGACCAAATTAGTATTCGACAACATAGATTTTAGGCTGAAAATAGCCTAAAAGGGACAACGAAAGCCAAATCTTAGTAATCAAGAGATATGTACACCAGAAAGAAATTACTTTCCCAAACACAATGAGGGGCCGGCAAAATAGTTAAACAACTTCTTCTGGACCTCAGGAAGGACAGTGGCGGCAACACAACAGCACCTAGGACTTCAACACAATCCTGTCACCTCTGAGAGATCAGTGAGACTAAATCTCAGCGGGGAAGTACTGGCTCTGCAGGACTGGAACGGGAGCGAGAAGGCTAGTGGACCTACACAGGACTTTCCATCCCTCAGAAGCCAAATACACATTCTTCTCCAGTGCACATGGGAAATCCTCAACGATAGACCTCATGCTGGTCTATCACCACAAAACCCACCCCCACAGAACCAAGAAGATAAGAATGGTCTCGACTATCTCTGCAGACCACGATGCACTTCAAGTAGAAGCGAATGACCCACAGGCGCAGAGGAGTAAATCAAACACCTGGAAGTTAAAGAGCTCACTACAGAAAACCAGTGGGTTAGAAATCAGAGACGAAATCAAGATTCCCGCAGACAAGCGAGGATGAGGACAGGAGCTACCGGAACCGCGGGGCACAGCTAAAGCAGAGTATATCACTGTAATTCAACTGAAAATCAATAACATTAAAGATGTGCATCTCAATAAAATGAACTTTTAATTGACCGACCGATTTATCTTTGTTCTGTGTGTGTTTGGGGTCTCACTTGGCTGCGCTCGGGAGTTGCTTCAGGTTGTTGTACCGGGGCCCAGACCCGGCATTGCTCAGGGCTCGCACCCCGTCTCTTGCATGCAACACGTGTGTTCCAGCCAATCGAGCTGCCTCTTTGCCATGCGATGAGCTAATTATTCATTTTTAAAAAATTCTGCATTTTAATAATTATTCAGCTTTAGTTTCTTATATTATTCAATGATTCTATTGAATTTCTTATGTTATTCAGCCTGTGCTGAATTATTCAGGAGGGGTCATTGCTCCAGAGTCGCAGAGAAGAGGAAGGCTTGCAGCAGGGAGGGTGATTGACGGTCAGCCCAGCTTCAGAACCAAGCCCCTGTGTGCGCCCTGAGTCAGGCACTCGTGCTCCTGAGCTCGGAGCTGGGAGGGAGCCCCGCGCATGCTGGGTATGACACGGAACCAAACATGCCTTTAAAGGTCACAGAAAAGTGAGTTTGCGTCTCACCATGTTCTGCTGATCACCGACTTGTTTTCAGGCAAAGAAGCTTTCCCAGTCCTTGTCACCTTGTCAGCAAAATGACAGCAGCAATGCTTACGTGACAGCAGCGTTCCGAGGGCTAAGTTACGTGAGTAGGGGATGGACACTTACGTCTCACCCAACGCTCTCCAAAGCGTGAGGTGAAACTATGACTACTGAGTGCTCTGAGGACAAAGGAAGTCAAGAAAACGCTCGCGGTCACACGACCGAAAGATGGCGGGACTGGGATTCTTGAGCCCGTGACTCCAGCCCTCGGTGCCCCTTCATCCTCGGGGCGAGGAGGAAGATCGCACCCAGCAACCCTGCTCCCGTGTAGAACCTTGTGTCTGAAGTCGGAGGAAGGTTCTGGAGCTTCCTCCCCCCCGGGCCGCTCGTGAGGAGTCTCTTCAGGAAACACAGACACGCTTTGGCCCTGGCAGCCTTTAAAACAGAATCGTCCCCATCCTCCCAGCCGGCTCTGATGCTTCCACGCCTGGCCAGACGAGAAGAATGTACGTGTCTGTGGCCAGTGCTGCACTTAACCTCCCCCACGGATGCCAACACAAACAGCCCCGGGAAAGCAAACACGGAAGAGCACAGATGGTGCTGGACGCCGCGTGTTGGACGCCGCGCGCTTCCGTGGCAGTCGTGGGCTCCATCACTTCTCTGGTAGCCGGATTGCCGGGAGGTTCCTCTCAGCCCCGAGAAGTGTGGCTGAAGTGAGCCGGGAAGGGGGCTGGGGCAGACGTGCCTGGGGGACGAGGAGCCTGCAGGGTGCTGCCTCTGTGCTGATCCCGAGGGGGCCTCGCTCTGTCCCTCGGGGCCTCCCTATGGACCCAGGATCCGCCCGGGAGACGGCGTGAGCACCCCCACAGTACCACAGCAGGCAGAACTTCGGGTGTTGTTCCACAGTTTATTTTTATCTTAATATACTGAGCAATTTAAAAGCATAAACTCAGATGATATGCCGCGTCAAAGAAAAAATAATAAAACCTTTGTCTAAAAAGCACTTGTGTAATAATCTCAGGGTACAAGGAAACTATTTCCTTACAACTCTGATGTTGGGGGGATGCGCAGTGCTGCTCACTTTTGACTGTTGTCCCGTCTTTTTAAAAATATCCCTTTTATTTATTGTTTTCTACTTTTAGTCCCTTCGCAGCAAGCATAAATAATTTCATATATATATATATATATATATATATATATATATCACATTTCCTAAAAAGTAAATGTCAGGGATCCCTACTTATAATATCTAGAAACGTGCACACAACGTTCTGCCTGATTTTGTTTGTTTGTGGCCCGTCAAGCCTGGCTCCTCCACGCGCCGTCCGTGACTGGCCAGGCTCTGGACGATGGGAGACCGGCTGTGCTCTCGCCAGGTTCCTTACGACGTGACGAGGGCCAGGAGTCACTCGAGTCCAGCGTGCCGAGTGTTTGGGAATCTCCTGGGTACCAGCGGCCACCCTCTCTCCACACGACTCCCTTCTTTAGAAACGCCATTATCACTCTTCATCGCACATCCGGGGAACGCCGTCATGGGAAGCCGCGGCCGTGCCGCAGCTCCAGAGGGCCGTGTGGCCGCACAACTAAGTTTCTAACTCGGAAGGAGGATTCCTTGCTCCTCCTCCTAGGAGCCTGGCCGTATCGAACCCTGAGCCTGCTTTGGCAAGTCATCACTGTGCTGGTTCTTCCAACAACATGGTCCAGCATTTCTAGAGCTTTCCCCGTGGGTCCCTACCTCGGGTTAGAAGTCGGCCTCCCTGGTCTCATTGTCCTGCAGACGGGGGTGGCTGCGGGCAGACTCCTGCCTGGTGACGTGCTTACATGTTGATCTAAGGGCACAAGCACGAACGTCTCGAGTTTCTCGCTCTGGCGTCCTTTGCCTTCTTTCCCTCTCTTTGTCTCCAAAACTCTTGCCCAGCTGGACGGGGCTGGGGGAAGGGTCTCTTCGATCGTAACCCAGGAAGGCCGAGCCTGGTCTGTGGGACGGGTGGTCTGGGCAGTGCCCCGGGTGCCTGAGGGGAAACAGGATCCTGCGGACAAATGGTGGCTGGGTCTCCTGAGACCTGGGCGGGATGAAAGCCCCGCGGAGGGGCTGGAGGGGCATTGCCCACCTGCTGTTTCCTGTCTGCCCAGGGAGAGAGAAGAAAGGAGTCATCTGGCCCTGCCCAAGCCCCGAGGGTCGTGAGAAGCCGTCCGAGGCCAGGAGACGGGCAGTGAGGAGGAGCGGCAGCAGAGGGGACGGGTAGAGAAAGGGGCGTCCCGCACACACGCGTGTGACGGGGCCCCCACTTTCCTGGCTGTGTGGATTTCTGCTAGTGAAGCGCCTGGCTCTGGCACCTGAGAGGAACATTACAGTGGGAGTTTGACGTGTGGCGTGGCCACGCGTGTCCACCCCCGCAGCCTACAGACCCCAGCACTCGGGCCGTGTGCCCTGAGCGTCCAGGCTCGGCTCGAGAGCTTTAGAGGGGAGGCGTGATTTAAAGCTCTGAGCTTTTCTGTCCTTGGCTAGTGGGGTCATGTCAGTAGTGACCCGGTTCAGCACTGAGCACATGCTCGCCCACCAGGGACACGGAGTGTGGAAAGGTCCTGAGCCCCTGGGGTAGCCCCTCGGCTTAACTGCTGCTCTGTGGGCCACGTCGGGACGGGACAAGCTGCAGAATGAATGAAGGACGTGGTGCCGAGAACAGGCATTGCATCTGGCCAGTCGGGAGCGTTCGTTTTGGAGAAGTAATTAAATTGTGGGTCCTCACTGTGGGCTCATTTGGGGTGTGTTTGTGACAAGGACGCCATGCGTACTTGGCGTTTTCATGAATGCTTCTGAGGAATCAATCAAGCTTTGAGTCCAAGTTAAAAGTTAAAAATTCTGGGTCTTGAACGCACATAATCTGGAGTCTGTGACCATCATGTCCTTTTTGGTGGGTAGATTTCTTCCATAAACGTGGTTGGGAACCCAGCCCTTCAATAGTGAGCTTTCTTTATAGCCACTTTTTGTGGCAACTGTAGGAATATTTGGGGCAACTGTGGGAATATTCTGGTGGTCTTCGGGGGACCACACAGCGATGGAGAGGGGGATTGAACCAGGATCTCTACATGCGAGTCACAGGCCCCTGAAGTTTGGACTATCCTGCCCTGACCCAAAACCTGTGAATATGTCACATTTAAATTACTGTTGTGTTTTTTTTTTTTAAGTTTTGGATTGCTAAGTACGTGGCTATTTATTCTTAGGGTGAATACTTGCCATTTCATCTCTGAAATCCCGTTGCCATGTTTCTATCCCAGACTGTTACATCAGCAGTCAAAATAGATTTCTCTAAAAGGAAGTGGGCATCAGTTGGAATCCGTTATTCCATTTCCCATGTTACTGCTATCCTGACATTGTGTTTGGGAGAGGCTGGTCAGAGCTTCCCTAGTGTGTGTTCTGTTGAATATTTGATTCTTGCTCAACCTGTTGTATCATGAGGGAAGTAGGTGAACAGACGTGATATTGGAGAAAACTTTAAAGGTTCACTGGGAGGTAGCTGTGAGCTTGATGTTACGTCCAGGGATGCTTTTGAACAATACTGCTAAGGAATAGAACTAATGAGATTTAGAATTTTTTTTTAAAACTTAGCATTAGTGTACGGTTCCTTCAGGGAACGATTGTAATGCCCACAAGAATGTGTTGGTGGGGGATCAGATTCCCTGTTCACCTACAGGTCCCTCTGCAGTTGACATAACACACACCTGTGTGTTCCCTTCCCTGACCTCAAAGTTGTTTTGAAACGTTTCTGACATCTGGAAGTGTGAAAAGGAGCAGATTTTGATTTAGCTTCTGACAAGTATGAAAAATAAGTTCTTAATGTAAGTTTTCACCTCCATATGGTACTTGTCCCCTGAAAGCCTGGGTTTACCAAATAATATCTTTTCAGTCAACTATAGAATAAAATCTGAAAAGTTCTTTGGTCGATGAAGATTTTTTCTTGAAATATTTTTAATGTAGAGGTAGAAATATGTATACATTTACATCGAAAGTGTGAAACAAACTCAGCTTGGAGTTTTGGGGAGCACTGTCTTTTAGAAATTCTTAAAATAATTAAATTGTGAATGTGAGTAGCGCTTATAGAGAAAGCCAGTCTAATTTAAACTTTAAGATTTTATAATTCTTAAACTTATAAACATATAGAAAACTTATTAAAAACTGATAAAATTAAATTAAACTTTAGTGAAAAATGATTTTAATCAAGTTTTTTTTAGCATTTCAGAATTTCTGGGTCTTAGACTGTGATTTAACTGACCAATATTTCCTTTCAAATTTAAGTTTCACGTGGCTTGGCACCAGCAGCTTATTCCTTGCATCTATTTAATTGAGCACCTTCTGCTGTTTATCCTACAATGCAGATAAGTGGGTTTCAGCACACTGTTTACAGTTTAATAGTTCCTGAAGTGAGTCAGCATTATCTGCCCGTGTCTACATGTCATAACTAATGATCTCTCTGCTTACACTTTCTCGCTGGTGAGGAGACATGAATCTACAAAGACGAGAGCCTGGCACAGTTATGCGGGTAGATTGTTTAGGAGAGGAGCTGGACTTCCCCCCCCCCCTCATGTAAATGAAATGGGAAGAGAGGTGTGTAAAGTGCCATTACTTTAGCATGCATGAAAATTGCCACAAAGGGCTGTGCTAAAAAGTTATTGGGAGTAACTATTAAAAGGATTTGTTTAACACCAAATCACCTAATAATTAGCACAAGCTAAATGCTTTTGTGTTGAGTTTACTTGATGATAGAAAATTGGGACCACCAGGACATTTCTGTATTAATATCAAATAGCTTTATAGTTTTAATGATGATAACAAATATTATTGTCTGCTCAGGAAAATGGAAAGAAAGACACTTTAAATAGTTAAATTATCATTTCTCTTAAATGGGGCTTGTTCATTCTAAAATACTCTCATGTTCTTTCCTTTAGGGGAAAAATGATTATGAGACCTCTCCTTGTTAAGACCCTCAGGTTTGATGACCAGAACAGGGAAAGCTGACACATTTTATCGGTCTCTAATTCACATAAGAGTAAGAAATTTTGCCTCCCATACTCAATTGTTTTTCTGGTTTTTTTAGGAGGAGAAGGGATATTCCGTTTTGCAAATAGGGCACCCTGCTCTGAACCAGAAGACATACTGTTATTTGAAAGCGGAAACCTTTGTAACTGATGTCTTGTCATTTGGGGGAGTGCTTTGGTTATGTAAATAGTGCAAGAATAAGTACAGATGGCTTATGCTTTTATTCTGATGTGAAAGTTAAGGTCACTGTATAACAAAGTACTTTAGGGTAAACACACACGCACACATGCACACACACACACACACACATGCACACACACACTCATACAACGTTCTAGCTGCCTTAGGATATTCCGACTTAAAATACAGAATCAAGTGAAGAATCAATATTTGAGAGGCACTTACTTACTCTCTGTGTAGTTGATTCGATTCATGGTTTTGTTGCTGCCACCACTCCCTTTTGTTTTTGACTATGTATTGTGATGTCCCACATTTATTATTATTTAAAAAGGAGTGAAGGAAACAGTCAATCTTAGGATGTAATTTGTGGGTAAACACTTATCGGCGTAAATGAGGAGACAGGATTTGGATCCAGAAACACCAAGGATGACAACTAAGAGGAAAAGACCAGTGAAGCTTTTTGAGGCCAGAACCCTTAACGCCACTTGGCTTAATGTAACTAAAAAATAAAAAGAAATAATAGCTCTTTGGGGGACTGTTTTGAAACCTTGAAGTGGTTTGTTTATTGGAAGAGGGGTAGCTCGAGCTGGGGGGCCAGGCATCCGCCTGTGTGCCCCCAGAGTTGAGATAACAGTGATTGCAACAGCAAATCTCCTCGGAGGTTTCTGCTTCGAGTGTCTGCCCCAAAATCAACAACATTGTTCTTGCGCTGTCTTATTTCTACAAATCAGAGCAAAATAGATGATGGTTCAGGTCTTAGCACTAATTTAATGGTTAATTAAGTATAAGGTCAGTTTTCTTTTTCTTCAAACATTAAGACTGTATGTATGTATTGCTACTCATGTAACTACCCAGGCCCTGATTCAATGGTATTGTTTTACTTTGGACGAACAAATCAGAAAATAGGGAAACATGAAATAATGTTTGTGCCAACTCTTTTAAATTTTGGTCTTCCTTCCATTGGTCTTGATGTGCTACATGAAACTTTAAGTGGGCATTATTTCTAATACTGTTGTCTTAACATTAGGAAAAGCTATGAAACAAAGAATTCGGAGAAGAAAAAGGTTTTGGTGTAAATAGCAGTTCCTTTTAATTTGACTGCTTCTAATAGGAGTAGTAGAACCATACAAACTTTGGATTTATTCTATAGAAAAATTTGAATTTTCCATGGAAATTTTATCTTAACATTTTTATACATTGCTTAGCTTACAGCAGGTTGATTTCTGATTAAAGTAGGCAAAACACTTGAAAATATCAAAATTTCCTTTACTATAAACATATAAACACTGGACTTATATATTTTTCCTTTTGATATCAATCCATTTTCTTCACTTCAGCTCTTTCTTGTATTAAAAGATTTTGTTGACCACTTGCCTTCAGTAAAGGCTGTCTGCTTTTTTGGATAAGACTCTAAATTATTCATTTTAATTGTGTGGGACCAGATGTTTTGTATTTTTTAAATAAACTAAAACTTTGGTGCAAGAGAATGGTCAACAGCCCTGTTATTACAAAAGAAAAGCAAAAAGGTAACTTCTTTACTGCTCTGTCCAATTAGATTTTCCTGACTTTTGTTTGGGTGGTGGGAGCTACACCCAGTGCTCAGGCCTTACCTCTGGCTCTGCACTCAGGGATCCCTAGTGACAGTGCTCAGGGAACCTCGTGGGGTGCCAGGGATCAAACCAAGTCTGCCACATGGAAGGCAGAGACCCTACCTGCTGTGCTATTTCTCCAGTCCTCCCATCGACGTGAAGGTTTGTGAGTGTCGTGATAAGGTTTTCTCCATCTCTGAGCCTGTGTAGGATGAATGTTTCCTAAATGACTCAGATGCCTATCGAGTTAATGCTCATTCAAATGAGTATGTTTCCCAGCTTTAACCATCTGTGTGAATAGGATAGTGGGGTCTCGTGTAAGATAAGATGGTGGATCTAATAAAGAGGTAAAACGAATGGGAATTTTTTATTTTTAATTCCCCAACATTTTAAAGGTTCCCAAATTACAGAACCCAGATCAACATTTAATATAAACTTATTTAAAAGTCTCTAAATGTTTCAGGCACTGTTTAAATGGTGTTACGTTGGTTACTTTAAATCGAACTGAAGAATTACATCTTGAAGTATCATTCTGAATCTCAAAGAAGAACAATATCAACAAATGAGATGTCTAGGTATTAAAATGTCCCACTTCTTTGCCTCACATGCAAGCAGGGTCGACTTGAGCCATCTGGGAACGTTACATAATCCGCCGTGGCTGGCGACTTCTCCTGTTCTTCTCTTGCTTTTACGACCTGCTCTTGATTCTAAGGTTTCCTTCCCCTCTCACCTCTCCCTGTCACATGGCACGCACCAGGCGGGCCCCGTGCCTGGCCGGCATCCTCGCCCTCGCCGGCTCGCAGTCAAAGGGACTGCTGAGAGAAACAGCTGAGCTGCATTAGCCGCCGCCGCCCGCATGGCATTTCCCAACTGCTGCATAATACATCACAGGTGCACGCTCGGTGTCTGTGTGCCCGCCACCGCGGGCTTCTCCCGCAAGGCCGAGGCAGGCCTGTGCTGGCTCATAGCTCAGCCCGGGAACATGGCACACACACGTCAAGCACGCCGAGGTCAAATGTAAGTAGAGGGAGAAGCTTTCTATTCTACAGAGACTGTTACCCCACCCCCCACGTAAGCAAGGTTGGTTAAGCTAACTCTGACACACACACACACACACACACACACACACACACACATAGGATGACAGGACCCGGGTTTTCCAGGCATAAAAGGTGGAATAGAACAACCCACAGGGGTCAGGAGCTGTATGTCAGACATCGCACGGCATTAAGATACCTATCAGCTTAGCTCTCTGTGTATCAAAGGATAATCTATACCTAAAACGTAAAGAAAAGGCTTCCCATACATTAATTTTAGGCTACGCATGTATTGACAAGGGGGGGGTATGTTTGGGTCTATATATTTTCCAGCATTGTAAGAGTTAAGATCAGGTATGTGGCTGTGTGAGGTCCTTGTGGAAGAACTTAATTGTACTTTTTGACATTGAGAACTCTTGTTGGCGTTTAACTCCAAATTCACAGATTTTATAAAAGTCAATGTTGTTTTCTTGCAAAGACGGCTTTTTAAAATGCCAAGTAATTGTAAAGTATAAATTAATGTTTTGGATATTTGAACAGCAGGATGCTTTGCAAATATTGTTACTGAGTTATTTACTTTTCATCAGGGAGATTATAAATTGTTTTTGTAAGCTAGAGTATACACCAAAGGCAAGCATATTTTAGTAATGTATGGCATTTTTGGTGTCACCATAGAAAACCTTGGTATGAAGCATGATGTATAACTATAAGCAAAGTCCTGTGTAAAGAACTGCGGGTCTTGCTGCCCTTTTTGCTTGCATTCTTTACTTAAAATTCTATAATGACTTTCTGAGATTTATATCTCATGCTAATAATTTTGTGGCTAGCTCCGTTATTCTATATTGTTTCACTAGAGATAGATGTTTAAGCTTCCTGCTGGTGATGAAAGTTCAGAGAATAATGCTGTTCTGTGCATAGTTGCAGTGCACATATATTTGTATGCGTGTCTGTGGTTATGTAGATGTGTTGAGGTCCCTCAGTACTTAACTACTTGAAATTGTGATGTATATATATTTTTAAATTAACATGCATCTTAAGTAAGGTACTCTTTTGCAATTATTCAGTTTGAGCTACAGGAACTATTAATACCAGAGATTTTAAGTGCTTTCCAGGCTTTTTTCTTTTGGGGTGGGGGAGAGTAGCAGGAACACGGTGATTGGGTTTCTGCTTTGCCTGACTTCATTGTCACTTCTGTTTTGCTTGCGTACAAGTCTGTTCAAAGTAGTTTCACACATCAAGAAGTTTTCAAAGCTGCAGAGTACGCTGTGGTGCTCAGGCAAGTTGAACATCTCCTTTGATTAACTTCAGAACTCTGTGGAGCGGAGAATTGATAGGAATTACACAGAATAAAGCCAGGACTCCTGACCTGGAGATCTGCCAGGCCTGCTTGATTCTTTGATATCATTATCAAAGAGATTTTGGTTCACTTTCTTTTCCAATGGCATGGATTGGAAAAGTTGTTAAATATTTTGAAATGCAGATATATTTAAAAGCGTTTAATCGCATATTCTGGTATTTTATGACTTTTGACTTGATTTTCTAAGTTATCTTTAAACATCAGGGTTATTTGTTTTTACCAAGTTCGTGGTTCTTAGTGGAACTTTCATGAAGGTACTAATAACCGGGCTGTGCTTCAGAGAAGTGGAGTTTAAACACGGGCATGTAGCTAGGTGCTTATCTGCAGAAATGTCCTCCCGGCTGGGATGAAAGTCCTGACTGCAGAGCACTGGTTTCCGCAGCATTCTGGGGCCAGTGCTGACCCACAGGCGGGAAAAAGTGTGAACCTCTGCTTTAGGGTATTCCCAAGACTTTTGACTTGTCTGAATGCTGTGGCTGAGATTTTTCAGATTCAAAAGTGTGTTAAGCCCTGAGGGTAAGTCTAGCTGTTGCCGGTCATTAAATGTGAAGTCTAATATTGTTGCTCTATAGTCAATAATGCTATTGCTCCTAAATAAATAAATAGTATTGTTCCTAAATAAATAAGTTCCTAGCTGGATTATTTGGCTGAAAAGCAAATACAAGTATATGTGCCATCTCTTCATATTTAACAGAATCCAATCACGGTTTCTCAAACCATCAAGTGAAACAGTGGGGTGGTTGGAGCTTTTGCTGTTTGTCCATAATTCCGACAAAATTGACAGGGCTTTCCGGATGTCGAATGTCGAGGACATTAGCCCATTTGAGGCGATTGCTACGTGCACGTGTGAATGAACACAGTGAACAGAGGGATACTAGTAAATGGAAATATGGAGAAATCCTCTGTAATTCCAAAGTCCCAGTTGCCGTGGACGGCAGCACGTTGCTAGCACCTTAAGTTTAAATGCCATGTCCTTCACATCCTTATGGGTGGCAACAGCTGTGAGAGACTGTCATGTCTCTCGCTTGCTGTTGGTTTTTTCTCTGGAAGACACTGCAGGTTGCTGCCACCCGGGAGTCCTCCCCCCTCTGCCTCCCTCTAGGACTCACTTCAGCTCAACAGCACGTGTCAGTGTGGCACTTACAAGTGCTCTAGTGTAGCGTGTCTCGGGTTCCAGATGCAGGTGAGTGGCCTCAGCAGCAAGGCTGGCATTGCGTCGAGGAAGGTTCAAGTACTGTGTTATGTGGATAGGAGAGAGTTAGGTGTTTTCTAAGAACGAATGTAGCACAAGAGGAAAATTAGCGTTAGTCAAACTTGAACAAACTTGGAGTACTTTTCTTAGACCAAGAAAACGTGTGTCTCGCTGACAGTTTACTCAGAAACCTGGAAACGGAAAGTTAGAGGAACTAAAGTGAAATGGGAAAGAGGATTGAGGAGGAAGAACTCAGGAAGGGGGAATGATGGGGGAGAGGAAGGGAGAAAGTGGGGACGTGCCGGAAATGAAGGAGTGGGGGAGGAATCAAACCATCCATGTTAGTGCCTGGGAAAACGGAAGGGGAAAGCGGGGACTCGAGTTGGCGTCAGCAACACGGAAGAGAACCGTGACTTACTCCTCGCGGAGCAGAGCCTGTGGGGCGGGTCTTGCGCATCCAGTTTTCCTGTCAGAATTTCCCTGGGCCATCGGGGCTGGCCCTGCCTCAGCGTCTGTGAGTCACTTTGCTGAGGCTGGTCTCCTCTGCTCAGGCCAGTCCACAGTAGGGCAGGGCTGTTCTGCCTGTTGAACCTCTACCTTGGTTGAGTTTGGGTTCACTGCTTAGGAACTATATAAACATGTTCACAGTGAATCATTAAATGAAGTACACGATTCAAGGTGTAATCGATATAAAAACCAGCTCTCTGCTGAACCCCACTACGCAAGGTATCTACATGTAGCTTCACGATTAATATTTAAGGTTCTAATTCCAGTCTTATCTTACGTGTTATTGTCATTTTAAACTATGATGTTTATACCAGTTTGGGTTGAGGAATTAAATGGGCATGACTCACATAATTTTTTTATCATAATAGTATGGTGCGGGATAAATAAGTTATATATAAATAAGTCCCAAAGCATTGGCGACCAGCTTAATATTTTCAGATTTAACCTGAAAACCATTTTACCCCGTACTTGAAGTAACACCTTCTGTGAGATGAATCTCAATGTCTTCTTGCTCCTGCCTGCCCTCTGGTGTAGACGGGCTGGAACACGTGGAGACATGCAAATCTTATTTTGAGAGAGAGCACTAAGGTGGCAAGGATCCAACAGGATTGCTGGTTTTCCAGTCAAAATGGGAGATTCAAGTCTTAGAGCACCCTTTGATTGAAGCTTTCTCTGTGTCACGTCTAGTCGTTAGGAAGATCTCTATTCCTCTGATTGTCTTCATTCGTTCTATTTGTGTGTGTGTTTCGTGGTGCCAGACCTGGGCCTAGTACATCCTAGGCTTGAATTCTACCTCTGAGTGCTTCCTGTCCTCCGTTCTCTCTGTGGGTTAAAGCTGATTCTGAAATTCTCTTCATGTGACATACAAAAACTCTTTTATGTCACAAACTTTGAATTTTTTATTAATGATATCTTTGGGTAATGAGAATTAATGGCAAACATACATACAGCTGAATTTAAAATATGGGCAAAATATACAGAGGGTTTAATATATCTATCACTGTATCACTGTCATCTCTTTGTCGATTTACTCGAGCAGGCACCAGTAACGTCTCTATTCCTCCCAGCCCTGAGATTTTAGCAGCCTCTCCTTACTCGTCTTTCCCAATGATTGGAGGCTCTTTTAGGGTCAGGGGAATGAGACCTGTTTTTGTTACTGTATTTGGCATATCGAATACACCACGGGGAGCTTGCAGGCTCTGCTGTGAGGGTGGGATACTCTCGGTAGCTTGCCAGGTGCCGGGTTCTCTGATTATATAAAATATATATATATATATATATTTTTTACTGTATTTGGGATATGAATACGCCATGGGGAGTTTGCAAGGCTCTTCCGTGTGGGCAATGGACTCTTGGTAGCCTGTCAGGTTCTCCAAGAGGGAGAACAAGGCTATTAGATGTCTTCCGGAAGCTTGGTCTTATAGTCTCTGGATGTTGGCCGTTGGTGTGATTACTTGGTGCCGGGGGCAGTTTGTGGGTGTGGCTGCCAAGCTACTGGAAAATGGGGGATCTGGGTGGAGAAGGCCCAGTCCCAATCCAAGCAGGCTTGGAGATCTCGGCCCCGGGTCCCGCACACCTGGGTTCCTCTGCTGGTCCCTTCATGTGTGTGGAGAGTGGCCTTGAGCATGGCTGTGGCTAGGCTCTGGAGGTCTTCAACTGTCAAGGCTCTGCTTGGGGCGGGTAGGTAAAGGCAACCCGTCCCCTCCGAGGGGCCCCGATGAAGACACCAGGTGCGGGGGGCAAGGGACTCTGTGTCGCTCTCTTCCGGGAGCTTGGTCTTATAGTCTCTGGAAAGAGACTTTCTGCCATTGGTGGGATTACACGGCGCCGGGGGGCAGTTTGTGGGTGTGGAATATATTAATATGGAAATTAAAACCTGTCTGTTGCAGATTTATGTCCTTAACTTGTAATATTGTACATTCCTTCATTTGCATTTTATATTTTTCTTTTTTTTATATAAAATTTGTTTTTATGTGAAATGGTATGAAAGAGTACAAATATAGAATGATTTCTCAATAATTTTTAAAAAGTTATGTCACATATAGAATTTGTTTTATTTTATAGTGTTCAAATACAATTTTAGTGAATCAATAGTCTATGATTACAATGAAGAAACTCTTTATAACTCTGCCTTAATTCCTAAATTATACAGAAAGGTGTCATAGAAAACTTGTATATAACTAATATAGATACGAAAAGTAGCCGAGACCTTTGCATAACTGTAACATATATCTGCATAGAAAAATAGCCTTTGTGATTGAGTGAAAGTCATACTTTTACATAATGATCACAATCTAATTTCCTAGAGTATGAAAATCAGTTTGCCTGAAAATCTATAAATCTTATACATAACAGTCATAGATGTAAGTTAGGTGTGACTCACTAAGCACAGCAAATCAATACAAGTATTTGTCTTAATGCGGTCTTGTGATTTATTTGCTTCCTAATAAGCTGGTGCATTTCTGAAAATACGAGAGCCAGTTTTTAGGCTGAAGTTTATGTGCCCTGTTTTTCATTGTCATAACAGTTTGGGTAAACCTGTTAAGCTAATGTGGTTGATGACTTAGTCAGGGATATATTATTTCCAAGAAATTTCTAAATAGAGAAAATTTTATTTTTTTCTGTCTATAATTCTGTTGCTAAGTAGAATTATATTACAATAAGTAATTAATTCTGTTGAAATTCTGTTGCGCTTCATTATGTAGAAATTACTATTTTCCTTTCTTAGTGTTATTTTCATCTTTAGCTCTTTTGATTGAGTTTGATTTAATATAACTCTTTTATATTCTTCCCAATCTTTTTAATGATTAATCATTTTCTAATATTTAAATGTTTATTTCATTCATATAAGATTTTAACACAAAATCCAGGATGAGTATCTAGTGAGTATCTGTATCTAAGGGAAGTATCATATTATTTGAATGAGCTGACTAAATCAAACTAATTGTGTTTGGAATTCTGCCTGTCTCTTGCTTGAGACAGAATGGTAGTGAGCCCATGGTTTAAAGAAGGAAAGAAGTAGATTTTGATAAGTGCCTTAACCGAATGAATCCTGTTGGGACATGATTATTTCATTATCGCTGCCTTACTATGCATTTTTCACGTCCAGTGGTGTTTGCTCCGATTTTAACCCCACATCCGTGGCTCACGTGTGTGCGGTCGCCTGCAGCCTGCACGGATGTAGTCTGACTTGGTGTGAAACCAGCCCCCGTAAATCCTCTTCCTGCAAGCCCCAGTGTATGAAGCAACCCCATTTCTCGATTGTCCTATTCCGATGCGGGCAGTTGAGGTTTTGGGTGCACCGTGGCATAGAAGGCGTCTTGGTTTCTGCTCCTTTTGGCCCCCCACGGTGGCTGAGTACAGATCAGGACCCTTCCCCTGCGCTTGCTGGGCGTGCAGACAGACGCACGTGGCCCGTGGGCCGGGCCCTGGGGGGCAGGGAGGCTGCAGGCCAGGGCACTCGCGGCCACGCAGGGGAGGGGCAGAGGCCGTTGGCGGTTTGAGCCCGAGTGGTTCCCGCGCGGCACAGGGAGGCTCAGAAACTGCCCCGCTCAGTCTGGGCTCCGGGGGAGCATGGGGAGCAGCGCGTGTGGACGCTGCACGCCAGCTTTCTCCCCTCCCCCGTCTGCCTCGTGACACGCGTGTCTGGCACACTTACCCACCTGTACCACCAGCTCCTCCGCTCCTGGGACAGAAGCAGTGACCAAACACTGGGGCTGCAGCGCCACCTACTGGGCAGAAGGGACAGTCAGTTTCAACAGGGCTGGGAACACCACGTGTTTGAGTGGACTCGGAAACCCCAAATGCAGAGAGGGGTATATGTTCTTCACTCGAAGAACCCCACCAAAATTTTAGACACTAACTTTCAATATAAAGATCAATGCAGGATAAACATCAAGAATACCTGGAGATGTTTTTAATCTGGGAGTGACCTCACACTATGGAAATGAATAATTTGACTTCAGCTTCCTTAAAGGTAAGAAGGATGGAAAGAATGGAACCCATAAAAACAAATAAATACAAATTGTGTATATGTTTTGTCTTAAGTAACAAAGCCATATGATGTATCATATAAAATCCATGGTACCCGCCAAACAAAAGTGTGAACTAGAAGACAGAAAATAAATAAGGAGAAAACTTTTTCTTTTTGCTTTTTGGGTCACATCTGGCGATGCACAGGGCTTACTCCTGGCTCTGCACTCAGGAATTACACCTGGCAGTGCTCAGGGGACCACATGGGATGCTGGGAATCAAACCCGGGCCGGCCAAGTGTAAGGCAAACGCCCTACCCACTGTGCTATCGCTCCAGCACTAGGGAGAAAACATTTTTTAAACCCCCCATAAAATACATCTGGAAAAAAAATGTTTGGCAAAAGCACAAGTGAAAATAATTAAGATTTTTTTTTAAGTTCAGAAGATGAAAGTTCACGCGTCAGTAGAAAGTTCTCAGGTCACTAAGAGGGAGGTGACTAAACTTTCCTACCAAAGAATTGAGATTAAGGAATGAAACATATTGTATATTGTCATCGAAATACCCACCCCAGCTCTCACAGCCTCGTGGGCTCCGGTTGGAGAGTACAGCAGGTGGGCACTGGTGTGCACGGGACCAGCCAGGCTCCCTGACCAGCACACCTGGCGGGCCCTGAGCTCAGCTGACCACCTGACCACAGAGCCAGAGGCAAGTCCTGAGCACAGCCAGGTGTGTCCAAATATCAATTTTTTAAAAATGTTTGGGTCACACCGGCAATGTTCAGGGGTTACTCCTGGCTCTGCACTCAGGAGTCACTCCTGGCAGTGCTCAGGGGACCATATGGGATGCTGGGAAACGAACCCAGGTCAGCCGCCTGCAAGGCAAATGCCCTACCCGCTGTGCTGTCGCTTCAGCCCCAGTAAATCACTGGTGGAGGGATGGGTGTTTGATCATTGTGAGATTGTAACCCAATCATGAAAGCTTGTAACTATCTCACAGTGATTCAATAAAATTTTAAAAAATTAAAAAATGCTAAAATAAAAGATAAAAAAAATTTTAAATGAAAAAAACAAGTGAAAACAATAGGCGTAAGTGAATGTGCGGAAAACCACTCTCGGGGTCCACAGTAACCCCAAGAGAAGGAGGGACCACTCTGGAACCCCAGACTTGCTCAGACAGACGCTACGGGGGGTAAATGGTGACTTTAGTTCACGGAGGGACATCAACACGCCGAGAGGACATGACACTCGTTCACGTATGTTCCCGGCAGAGGAGGAGAACCAGGATATAGGACTTGGGTGCTCGATGACACAGGGCCAGGAGGAAGCCCTGGGCCCTGCAGGGGTGGCCCCCAACCCACAGCGCAGAAGAAGGCACGGGGGCTGGGGAAGGGCACAAGGCTCTGCGTTCACAGGTCCTGAGTGGGATCCCCTGCCGGCCTGCGTGTGTCGCCCGGGAGACTCATGAGCACTGTGGGGGCAGCCCCAGAGCCCTTCCAGGTGTGTCCCAAGGGTTCTCCGAGCACTGCTGGTGACACAGCTGTCCCCTAGCCCTGCTGGGCCCCAGCATCCAGGCCCGAACCAGCGGGCAGCGTCAGGATTGCCTGAACCTCAGCAGCCCAGGCCTGACCTGTCCAGCTGGTGGGCAGCTGGGAAGGGCCCGGGCTCCCTGGAGGCTGCTGGGCGTGCCCCCAGGGAGACGTGGTGTCCTGACGCACAGTCAGATCCCCTGTGAAAACCATGGGATCTTCCCGTCTCCCACCTGGTGGGCCTGGAGGTCAGGTAGGAAAGACACGTGTCGTAGAATTTTACACGGGTGTGTAAGATGAAGTGAAACAAGAGCCTCACATGCTGGAGACACACAGTCAGCCTCCAGCCCTGCAGGGGCCCCCAGAGCACTGTCAGGAGTGATTGCTGAGCACCAGGCCAGGAGTAACCGCCGACCACTGCTGGGCGCTGTCCCACAGCAAAGCAGAACAACGGAAGGAATGAGCCAGGGGTGATTACCATGGACAGAGACAGGGAAGTTCTTCCGAAGGGCAAAGACAGGAACAATATTCTTATTTATCTTAATGTTTATTTATTTTAATTGAACCACCATGAAAGAGCACCACAAAGCGAGTTATGATTGGGTTCCAGTCACACAGTGTTCCAGCCCCGATCCCCCCACCAGGGCACGTCTCCCTCCACCAGTGTCCCCCGTTTCCCACCCCTCCCTTCACCCCGCGTATGCCTCTGCGGCAGGCACCTGTCTTCTTGCTCTCTCTTCCTCTCTCTGTCCCTCTGTCTCTGTCTCTGTCTCTCTGTCTTTCTCTGTCTCTCTGTCTCTGTCTCTTTGTCTCTGTCTCTGTCTCTCTCTGTCTCTGTCTCTCTCTGTCTCTCTGTGTCTGTGTCTGTCTCTGTCTCTGTCTCTCTCTGTCTCTGTCTCTGTCTCTCTCTCTCTTTTGTGCATTATGGTTTACAACTGGGTGGTGGCTTTGGGTTGTGGCTGGGACTGCCAGGGTTTCCGGAAGTGCAGGGAGGGCGTGTGGAGGTAGCTCGTGTCAACCCCGGGAGAGGCTGGAGATTTCAGCCACAGAACCCACATTCCCGAATTTTCAGCAGATTAATATCTCCGCGAGGTCCTTCCCGAGACAGTGGATTCCGACTGGGGACATGGTGGCGAGTTTGGATTGTGGGAGCAAGCGGCTGCCTGGGGCTCTGCTTGGGCGGGCACTGGCAGATCTGCCTCCCTCCGACGTGCCCCTCTTGTTCAGCCACGTGCGGGTCTGAGGTTAACTGTGGCTTCTGACCTCTTTCAAGACTTACTTATGGGTCCCTGAGCAAGGCCGGGGCTGTAAGGCTGAGCCGGAGGGGGTTTGGGGGTGTGGCTCCCACACACCTCACTGTTGGTGGTTAATTTCCGGGAAACTTGTCCTGAGTGTTGGAGTCTGGCCGGAGACACAGCAGCAGCTGTGGGGTGTGGGGAAGCCTGGCGGCGCCATCAGGCTGCTGATGCACCCGCCCCCCCAGGGCCCAGGGTGACCTGCCAGCAGCACAGTGCTCTCTTCCGGGAGCCTTGTTTCATAGTCTCTGGGTCTTGGCTCTTAATGAGATGGCACGGAGCAGGGGGGCAGTTTGTGGGTGTGGCTGCCAAGCTACTGGAAAACTGGGGATCTGGGGGAAGGAGGCCCAGTCCGATCTGAGCAGACTTGGAGATCTCAGCCCCGGGTCCCGCATGCCTGGGTTCCTCTGTCGGTTCCTTCATGGCCCGAGTAGTGACCGCAGCATGGCCCTGGCAGGGGCCAGAACCCCGTCCTGGGCTGCTGCAGGACCCAGCCTGGACACCCTGGCGGGCAGCAGCCTCCAGTCCAGCAGAGCCTGGCTGGGGACACACGCCCCATCCCGGGTCTCCAGACGGTTGGTGCTCAGGGAGCTTCTCGTCCGTAACATGCTGCGGCCAGTCACCAGCCCGTGGGGGGACCCGGAGCCTCTCCCAGCTCTGGGACCTCCACCTGTGCTCTGCAGTGGCGCTGAGCTGGACTCCCTCAAACGGCCCCCCCACAGCACCGAGAGCTGGGGACCTCCGCAGCAGGTGCCTCCACTGCGGCCATCCTCACCTGCCCCCCTCTGGGCCAGCTCTCCGGGTGGGCCACAGTGAGTCTCGGCTCAGGTGCTCTCCCTGACCAGAATATCCAGGGGCCACCCGCGTTCTCTCTCAGAGGCCCAGTGGCCCCGGGACGGTTGAGAGCACTGGCGCTGGCCCCCGGCCCCTGCTCTGTGCCACTGCCATCTCAGCTGGAACAAGGTGCAATACTTTATTTGGTGGTGAAATATAAATGTTTCTAGTTTCAAATATAGTTGGAATCTCTATGCTAGAAACCAAAGTTATTTTAATCTTTTTCTTTTCTAACAGACCTCAGATCCTCTCTTTGAAGTGGTACTTGGTACCGCTACAGCCATCCCAGGGCTGCTTCTCATTCACCTCATCTTCTATCTGTGAACCTCCAGGTTATCACTCAATTATTTCAATTTTGTCTGGTGATTGGAAATATTGTGAATTGTGTAATAATGATTTTCATTTCGCAGGAAATTAAACACTTATAGATTAATTGCCTTCCCAAGTAGCAATTGTACACTTTCACATAAATTACTCTCTTGATTGGATTATTTTGGCATAAGCCAGGAAAGAACTTTCCAGCTGTCTCCGATTTTCACTTAGCATCCATTGAGTTAATAATGCTAATTAAAATCAATCATTTTATCATTTCATTACTTTTACTTTTTCGTGTCACATTGTACAAAGGCGACGTGATATGCTCATGAGGATGTAAGTGATGTCTCTATTAGGAGCCAGCAGTACTGTTCTGAATCTTTTTTGGCTCCCTGTGCATCTATTCCTGATAAAAGGTCACATATTCTTTTACGTGTCAACACATTAGATTTTTTCTAGGAAGTTTGTGCAACTGTATTTAATCTTCACAATCTTTAGAGAAGGGGTTTGCCCAGTGTCGGAGACCAGGTTTTGGGTGCATCTGAGCCCAGCTACCGTTGTCGTCATAACAGCCGAGTTCATCGTACTTGTGAAATGTCCAGTTGGAGGGATCACAGGCCAGGTGGAGAGTCTCTCCTGGCCTGTCCCACTCAGTGACCGGCACAGGAGACCAGAGCCGGTCCCAGGTGAGGAAGGAACACTAACTGCCACGGGTGGTCTTGGGCTGTGCCACGGGTCAGAGACAGGCAGGGGCTTCCCTCTGGAGAACAGTGATGGCTCAGTTCCCAAGTTCTGGAGCTCACACCACTCTCCCTTTAAGGGCTAGTTTCGATATTCACAGCATTGTGATCTGAGAAGATGCTGGGCGGAATGTCTGTGTGGTTCGGGACTGTGAATATGCCGTCCACTCCTTTCTTGCTAGACGGGATTCATGAGGGAGCTCTGTGATTCCTGCATTATTCCTCTGTGTTTGAGCCTTTGCGTCCCTCCTGATGCTGTGAGTAGCCTGTCCTCTGTCATGGTCCTTAGTGTTTCCCGTTTCGTGGTGTGAGATGATATCTCCTTCTTGTTGGGATTTGCATCTCCCTGAGGACAGATCTGCAGATCAGTGGAAGAGAGATGAATATCCTGACAGACTCTGAAATATATGATCATTTAATCTCTGATAAAGGAGCAAGAAGTGTGAAGTGGAGCAAGGAAAGTCTCTTCAACAAGTGGAGCTGGGAATCCTGGAAATGAAAAACGACTCAGGTCTCTGTCTAACGCCAGCAGAGAAGCCAGATCAGAGTGAGTCAAAGACCTCAACATCAGACCTGAATCCGTAAGGCACTTGGAGGAAAATGTGGGCAGAACCCTCCATGGCATTGAGGCTCAAGGCATCTTCAAAGATGAAACGTCACTGACCAAGCAAGTGGAAGCGAAGATAAATAAACGGGATTACATTAAACTAAGGAGCTTCCCCACCTCAAAGGAAACAGTGACTGAGATACAAAGCCCAGGGAATGGGAAAATTACTCAATACCCACCTGGTAGAGAAATAATATCAAAGATATACATGCACCTGTAGAATTTTACATGAAAACAACATCCAACCCCATCAAAACGTGGGGAGAAGAAATGAACAGACGCTTCTTCAAAGCTGAAATTCAAACAGCCAAGAGGCACGTGAAAGCTGCCATTTGGTTTTAGCCCCTGTTTCTTTTGCCGTAGGTAGAGAAGTGTTTAGTTTGATTTGTTCCCATATTTTCTGTGCTGATTTTATAGCCTTTGTAATGGCACCATATCACTGTCGACCTCTCTGAGGTCTAGTCCTGGAGAATTCCTGCCATATTTTCCTGAATGCACTGAGTCTGATAGGTATAAGTTCTCTTAAGCATTTATTTAACACAGGCCAGTTGGATGTATTGTGAAACAGATATTAAATCGAACATTGCCGAGGGTAACAGCTTTTACAATGTCATTGCATGAATGAAAATATTTAGTACAATTCCTGAAATGTAATAGGAGTCACCTAATTTATGTTTTTCTTGTGTCCATTTCTTTGCAAAAGTGAAGAAAATATTAAGTCATGTCAATATGTCACTATATTAATGAAACATTGTCTTACTATTTAAAAGGTGAAAAATTAGGTTCTTCAAGTCTTAACCTTTTAAAACACTTATTGAATAATAGTTTGTAATGTATACCCTAAACTCTTGACATGAAGTCACTGTATCACTTTCATCCCATTGCTATTGATTTGCTCAAGCGGGCACCAGTAACGTCTCCATTGTGAGACTTGTTATTACTGTGTTTGGCTACCGAATACGCCATGGATAGATTGCCAGGCTTTGCTGTGCCATCGGGATACTCTCGGTAGCTTGTCGGGCTCTCCATGAGGTGTGGAGGAATCAGACCCAGGTCGACAGTGTGCAAGGCAAATGCCCTACCCGATGGGCTATCACTGAAGTCAGTTCTTATAATTGTCCCCAATTTAAGGTTTAGAAAACAAAATATCAACAGTTATGGATGTATTCAAAGCCATTTAGCAGCTGTTGTTAATTCATTTATTTATCTGTGGCACTGGGCAGAGCTCACATAGGCGTCTGCTTTAGAGGACGCTTGGGTCCCGCCCTGCCAACAGCCCCCAGCCCTGCCCCCAGAACAAACACAGGCAGTTTTTCCCTGTTGCTGTGCATCAAACCCCGTGTCTCTCAGAAAGGCTGCAGCTCCGAGCTACCCGCCGGCAGAGGAGCCTGACGGTGGCCGGGGGGCTGCACCTGGGGCTCACGTCTGCCGTCGAGTCTTCCGATGAAGATGCAGACCCCTCATGACTGTCGGAGTACGCACGTTTGAATTAAAACTTGAGGGAGAAAATGAATCTTTTCAAATACATCTTAATAAGTCAGTGCTCATCATAATATCTTTTTGTTCAGTTTAACTACATGTAACGGTGTCTTTAAAAGACACAAGCTATATTATCTAAACACATCCCTAAGTTAGAGACACTGGCTGAGCCGCAGTTTTAGGGTTCAAACAATGGGAATTTTTTTTTTTTTTGCTTTTTTGGGTCACGCCCGTCGATGCACAGCAGTTATTACTGGCTCTTCATTCAGGAATTACTCCTGGCCGTGTTCAGGGGACCCTATGGGATGCTGGGAATCGAACCCGGGTCGGCTGCGTGCAAGGCAAACGCCCTCCCGCTATGCTATTGCTCCAGCCCAACAATGGGAATTTAAATGCTGGTTTCATGATTTATTTACTACGTACAGATCTTTGTTTTTAAACTTCAGGCTTTTAGTTTCTCATTCCATCTAGCAGCTCATTAATCTAATCAAAATAAATTATTAAAATTTAGTGTGTAAAGAGCAACTTGGACAAAGATGCAGTTCAAGGGGTAGAGCACATACCTTGCCTGTGGAGCCCCGAGTTTCACCCCGACATCACTTCTTTCTCACCCACCTGGAAGACTCTGGGAGGCTGCCCTCACACCAGACACAAAGTATCCTGCAAGGATTGGGGAAGCTTTAGGTGCTACAGTGTAGCAGATGCTGTGTGCAGGGTAGAATGGTCCGGGTCTGGAACGTCAAAGCATTTGTTTCTTGCTACATGTATTTTGAACATTTGCTACCTTTCTCAATTCACGTATTCCCTGGGCAGAAGCTGTGACTGGGTTTTCCACAGATACTTAGACCCTCCCTCTTTGTCTTCTCAGCAGACTTCCTTGAGACCATGCTTTTGCGAAGTTCAGGAAAGTTGAGTGTGGGCACCAAGAGCGGGGGAGCCGAGAGCCTCACCCCCACCCCTCGCCCAAAGACCTTGCGTTGCAAGTGCCATCACCACTGCCCAGAAGATTCGGTCAACAATATCTGCAGGTTGGTCTGATGCATTATTCAAACGTGGTTGGGCAGAAGTTCTTCCTCAGTCAGAGACTCAGAGAGTGGTGTTTCCAAGAGCACCATCTGGGTGATAGGACCTGACTCCACTCAGTGTCAGAGTTTGTGCTTGTGTGAGAGAGGGAAATGTTGACTCACGCGTCCCCTGAAATGCTCTCCTGACCTTCTTCCTACCTCCAGGTGTCCATGGTTCCAGGCATCTCCTCATGGAGTAAAAATAATTTATTTTCTTCAAAAGATTGGGTCCCCCAAGTAAATTCTACTGTAGGGGTCACTAGAGGTGTTTGCTCTTTCTTGAGCACCCATCACATTTTGGTATTAGGATTTAGGAGAGAACACCTAAATGTGAGGAATATTCACAGATCAATGATCAGAAGCAAAAGTGACAATGCTTATGTGAGTCCGTTGTCGTTAAAGATATCCTCCAAGCCCTAGAGAATGAACTCACAGGACCACAGTGCTTGCATTCTTAGTTTATTGTTCCACTTGAAACTTCCTAACCGAATTTCCGTCTCTTCCTTCCGTGGGCATCTCTGTGCTGTCACCTGTATTTGTTTCCTGAGGCAAGGGTGAGAGCAGTAGTGGACAGCGGTTTGCCCAGCCTAGGGGTCAGAGTGTGTTCAAGGAGGAGAGGAGAATCAGACAGACATCTATCACAGAAGCTGAAATGTCACAGAAATCTTTCATGTTAATTTCATACTGATAATAGCAATGAAATGGAGAGGCACAGTCTCCCTCGAGAAGGGTGATACATTCAAGGTGGGAGCTGGGACAGAAATCCCAGGTGGAATATCTGGGCAACCATTTGCACATGTCCAGGGAAGGGACAGGAAGTTGAAATGGATATTTTGCTTTTTTCTCTGAAATTTTTTTCCAGAAAGTTTTCTCCTGGAAACTTTAAAAGTGTTCCTGAAGCTTCCTATAAGGTGAAATATAATATATAAGATACTACTGTCACTGTCACTGTCATCCCGTTGCTCATCGATTTGCTCGAGCAGGCACCAGTAATGTCTCCATTGTGAGACTTGTTGTTACTGTTTTTGACATATCAGATATGCCACGGGTAGCTTGCCAGGCTCTGCTATGTGGGTGGGATACTCTCAGTGGCTTGCCGGGCTCTCCGAGAGGGATGGGGGAATTGAACACAGGTTGGTCGTGTGCAAGGCAAACGCCTTACCCACTGTGCTATCGCTCCAGTCCCATATATAAGATATCTCCCTTTATTAGCAACTCATGAAATATATATTAGGTGAATGACATGGAGAAAAGTTGAGTGTATTCACTAATGAATTTATAGTTTAATCAACAGAACAACTCCTAGCACAATAGGGAAATCTTGTCACCATGAGATGCATGGATTTTCTACCCAGAGATGTCTGGTATCTTGACTCTTGTACCATGGAACAAAGTTGGGATCACTGAGTACTGTGTCAAGGTAGAAGCACTCTAAAGCTCAGACAGTATTTCATGGCAAAACTACCTATTATAGAAACAGAAATAATATGAGGAAGTTAGCAGAAAGAAGCAAATTAGGGGTCCAAAGCTATAGTGTAGAGGCTCTTGCCTTGCACATGGCCAACCAGCTTTGACACCTGACACTAACGATGTTCCCTGGGCCCTTCCAGCAGTAATCCCCGAGCACAGAGCTGGGAGTCAGTCTTAAGCACCACCGGATGTGGCCCCCAAATCAAACCAAAACCAAACAAAAAACGAAGAAGCAAATTAGATTAGCATTTTATTATTTTGACTATGCTTGTGCGAAATAAGTGAGTCATTCGCATTTGCAGTCTAGTGATTTTATACTCAGTCTTTTCCATCACTCAGATTCAAACTATGGGACCTCTTCTCTGGGCTTTTGAAAGGACTGAGGTACAAGCACCCGGAGGTTGCTTTAGCTGGAGTGATGGTGGGGATTGATGATTTGCTTTTTCTTTGAAAAGTTTTCTTGGCTTTAGTTTACTGACTGTGTTAGATTGACAGAAGTTAATACAAGGAAGATAACGGGTGTGCGGGAGTGAAGAGCAGGTTTGGGGAGAGCTGAAGGGTGGTGTTGGCACGGCACACGGGGAGAAAGCGACCTCGGCTCGGGCTGTCCCAGGAGGGAGGAGTCGGCTGCAACCCAGAAACCTTTAGAAGCAACATTTATACTGATGAATTCAACATGGGAGGGGGCTGGGAGGACACCTTAGGTTTGGGGCGTCTAGATTTGTAGGAGGACAGAGGGGCGGGATGCGCCTGCTGAAGGTCGAGACACGGTCAGCGTGAGAGGCCAAGGGGAGACAGGAGAATACGCTTTGGCGCTCAGAGCAGAGGTCAGGAGAGAGCCTGGCACGTGTGGGGTACGCGTGCCTTTGTGTTGCTCGGGGGCTCCCTGGAGCAGTTCTCAGGGGCCCGGGGACAGTTTCCAGTGGAGTCAGCCCGAACTGTGCTCCTGAGAGCTCAGGGCCTGGCCTGGTGGGAACGCACTGCCTGATCCCGCCATGCCGTGAGGCCACTAAGACCAAGTCTGGTGGTCCCCGGGGGTCCATGACTAGTCATGCACAGAACTCGGGCCAAGTGCTCCAGTCCTGGGAGCTGGCCCCTGCCGTGAAAGAGGCGACCTCCCAGCCAGAGCAACTCACCCAGGAGGACCTTCCATTTTAGGTGATTGTTCCTGCGTCCACGGGGTGGGGGGGGGGCAGTTGCTTGGGACCCTGCTCCATTGGGGGGGGGTGCGTCACACGGCTCTTCTCTCTGGGGAGGATGCTCGCCAGGGGGCTGCCTCTCTTGCTCGGGTGTGAGGGAGAACCTCTCCAAGGCTGTGTCTCGCCGTGTGCTCCAGGCTGCTACTTGCCCAGTCGAGACTGACCAAGCTGGAAGCCCTGGGGAGCCGTCTAGGTGGGCCGTCTAGGTGGGCCGGTAAGGGCTGGGGGTAGTGACGGGTCAGTCTGCTCAGCTGCCGCCGCCCGGCCCTCAGACACTGAGAGGTGAGAGACAAGGGCCAGTCGTCCGGAGACGCAGGACGAGAGACTCTGAGCACGGCCGCCCCGTGAGACGAGGTTCCACGGGAGCGAGGGTGCAGGGTGGGCATCAGAGAGGGCGGGGGTGGGGCGGGGGTGGGGGGCGTGCAGCGTTGCAGTCAGGTCCTCTGGGGAGCTCGGGGAGACTTAATGCCCACACTGGAGGTTCCACGGGAGCGAGGGTGCAGGGTGGGCATCAGAGAGGGCGGGGGTGGGGCGGGGGTGGGGGCGTGCAGCGTTGCAGTCAGGTCCGCTGGGGAGCTCGGGGAGACTTGATGCCCACACTGGAGTGGGCTGACGGGCACCGTGATTCGTGTCAGAGACTTGAGAACAGAGGGAAAGAAGAGCCCAGAGACGCGGCAGCGCGGTAACCATGGCAACCTGCAGTGGGGCGGGTGGGCCCTGACCGGAGCCGGAGGCAGCTGCCCACTGCGGATGGGGCATTCTAGAAACACCGCACGCTCACTCCCACCCGACCTCAACTGTGCGGCTGCAGCAGCTCTCCAGAGTGTGTCTCCCCGTCTCCAGGCGGGAGCTTCCAGACCACCTGGCAGGTTAAGTGATTCTCTGTCCACACCTGCCCGAGGAAGGCTCTGCGGCTAGGGTTCCCAGGCCTCGTTCCTGACCGGCAGCTCACCCCAGCACCGGCTCTCGGGAAACCCTTCAATTCTCACGTGCACTCTTGAATAAAAAGCGCATCCCTTTGCTAATGAGATATCGACTCCAGTTTGGTCGCACAAGAGCCGGGATCAATCACTGTGAGCCACAGCTCAGGTCCTGTACCCTCAGACTGAGAACAGACCAGGCCTGTCTGCTCCAAGCCTGGAGGCTGGGTCTTCATTATCCAACCCAAATTAGTAACCTGCAGCTATTTCTGGCCACACATTTCCCTCCTCCCATAAATTACGTTCGGATGCTTTTTGAAAGCAGAGTGAAAATGGATTCCTCTAAAAATGAAGATATCCTTAAAGAACAAATTTCACGCGTTTTCCTAAGTTCTCTCATTTAGATGCAGTGGGGGGTAGCTGTGTACTTTTATGCATTTTCTGTGTTAGTCTCCTCATAGACCATTAACAAGCAGTTTGCTAACCTGCAAGAAAAAAGCTCCCTGAGTAATCCTACACGAAATCTTCCAGCCCTGGGCAAAACGCTTCTGAAAGTAGAGTTTGTGTGCTTGCAGTTTAGCTAAGGGTCTGGAGACTGTCTCGCTGAGGTCCCACCCCACCTCGTACTTCAGCCTTGCTGGAGGATATTTTCTCATTGATTGCCAATGCTACGTCTCTGAAGAGAATAATCCAAAAGAAGGACACATCAGTCTAAGAGATTCTGAGGCACCACAGAATAATTCAGATTATCTGTGCAAAGTTCACTGTGTTTTAAATCTGTTTGTTAAGTATTGTCAGTAACTCTATGTGCCAATATCTAGGCCAGTCATTTTTGGCCTTGACTCCTGCGTGGGACAGGTGTGAAACCTCTGCTTCCCAGTTCCCGCCATCCCTGTCGCACACCAGCAGGCCCGGGACAGGGTGGAAAGCATGTTGTGGTGTTGCAGCCTTTCCTCCGTTCATGATCAGGAGCTGGGGGGGCGGGGGGGGCACTGTCCTTTCCACTATCTCCCTCAAGGCAGTATCTGTTTGCTACACAGATACACATTCAAAATAGCTTCCACCTCCCTGTGGTGATCGAAACTTACAGCCTGTGATCTACTTAATACTTTTCCCAGGTTCTCTCCTCCACACCCTGCTGAGTTATTGTGATAATCTTTGGGTTTGGGCCACAGCTGGTAGTGCCCAGGGCTTCCTCTGCACTCAGGGGTCTCCCCCAGCACTGCTCGGGGGGCCTTATGAGGTGCTGGGGACTGACCTGGGGTCACAGCGCTCCAGGCAAGCGCCATGAACTCTGTGCTGGTATTGTGGCCCCTTTCAGTGTCTTACTCCTCCCTCTATATGAACAAGTTATAATTATGGAGGAATCAGTCTGTGCAATATATCAACTTTTCCAGCCTATGGAACAATATATCAACTTTTCCAGCCTATGGAGCAATAGCACAGCGGGTAGGGCGTTTGCCTTGCACATGGCTGACCCGGGTTCAATTCCTCCATCCCTCTTGGAGAGCCCTGCAAGCTACCGAGAGTATCTCGCCCTCATGGCAGAGCCTGGCAAGCTCCCCGTGGCGTATTTGATATGCCAGAAACAGTAACAACGAGTCTCACAATGGAGACGTTACTGGTGGCCGCTATCAATGAACAACAGGACGACAGTGCTACAGTGCTATGAATTCCTCATGCCAGAAATATAATTCCTTGAGTTAAATAATTAAGGTGACTATTTCTGAAAAATCCTGATTTTTTTCTTTTAGTAAGAACTATAAACTACTAATTTTGTATGGTTTAAATTGTAGGATAGGGATAAAAATACCCACAAGAATGCTGTTTGCTTAAATTATTTAAGTTGAAAAGGGACAGCTCCTTTATTTATTACCTTTAGTGTTTACATGCTTTAGATTTTCAGAGCAGTTTCAGTAAATGGCCTAAAAAGCCCCAAAGAATTTGGAGCGTGAGGCCTCCAGAGCTATTCTTTCTCCCACCACAACATTTATGCATGTGACCTTGGTTTAACCAAGAGATTTATTGTTGACCCTTCGTAGCCATCCATTAGCGTGTTGAACTTTGCGGTGCTAGTTCTTATAAACTGAGGTCTTTGGGATCACTTGAGGCTTATCAACCAAGTAAACAATCACAAGGGTGCTGGAGATACCCAAAAGGTTAATGTAGAGCAGAGCACCACCATCACTAAGCAGACAGACAAACCCACAAATCATGCTAATACCAGGCTCGGTGCAGGCCTCCGCCCTCTGGGGTCTGCACTTCCTGGAAGGAGACGGAGAAATAGTTCAGTACTTTGCTTCTTAGCAGGGGCCGTGGAGGTTTTACCGCTACACGGAGAGTCTGCTGACATTCATCATGGCAACTTGTGGGGACAGGACTTCCTCGTTGGAGGTGCCCACGGGGAGGATAGAAAGCGTGTCCACGTGAAGTGAGCTCCCTGGTTAACATCATCGTTTCTTTGTGCATTTGTTTAGATAATTTTTATTGTTGGACACTTTAAATTCCTCATCTGTAAACAGAAATAGTTTTCAGGGAGGACTGAAGGCATAGAAATAGTGCACATCATTTTGGGCCACACTCAGCGGTGCTCAGAGCTAGCTCCTTGCTCTGTGCTCAGGGATGCTGGGGGGACCGGAAGTGGTGGCCGGGATCACAGGCAGGTCAGCAGCAGGTGGGGCGGACGCCTTACTGCGGTTCTAGCTGTCCTGCTCCAGGAGGTGCTTGCACTCCGGAAAAGCACCCGGACGTGTCTTCATTCCCCACAGCCGTATTCAAAGGCCTTGCTGATGCAGCCCGGGTTACCCACTCCGGCCCAGTCCCGGACACTCGCGTAGCTCCCAGTCTCTCACGGAGGGACCGGCCAAGAGGCAGAGGCACCAGATGACAGGACTGGAGGCATCTCACGCTGTGTTGATCCCAATTTCTTTATTTTAAAAAATATTTTTAATTAAGATTCTGTTGCTAGGATGCTGTTGGTAATGTTTCTCACGCACAGAATCCCAACACCGTGCCCCCTCTGCGGAGTGTACCCCCTCCACCCCCAAGACCCCAACACCCTACCTCCACCCCCCACCCCAACTCGCGGGTGGCTGAGTTGATTTACTCTGACCCTCTCTTGCTCCCTTGCTGTGTATCATTAAGTCCCATATGCGAGAGATGAGTTGATTCCAGTTTCTTCCCTTCCGGAGTCTGTGTGCCTTAGAGAAAAATGAGTTACTTTGGGTACCCCAGGGCAAGTCGAACCTATAAGGATAGTTCACACCTCTGCTGGCTCTTCTCGTGTTGGTGGTCCGGCTTAGAGAGACCAGGAGCAGTGCTGAAGCGTAGTTCTCTCGAGTAGAGGGATAGAGCACTGATGGTACCTTCTTCACAGAACAGGTTTCTCTAGATTGATGGAGGTAGAGCCCTGAAGCTCCAAAGCAGGTGCTCAGTGATTGGTGTATGTGGTTGTTAGAGGCACTTACAATGTTAAAATTTTGATTCCTCTTTTTTACATCTTTCAGAACAAAGAAGAGATTGCCAATGGTTTTGTGGTGCTTAAGTCTACTTGCATTAAAGTTTGGGGATTTTCTGTTTTGCCTTCTTTGGGGGCCACGCCTGGCAATGTTCTGGGGTCTCCCCTGGTGGGGTTTGGAGGCCACATGGGTGCAAGGGATGAACCCAGGGGGCTGCACACAAGGCAGCCCTGCGTGCCGTCCAGCCCCACGCCCCAGGGACGTGTGATGGTGGCGCCCGTTCTGACGTGGATGTCTCTGTGGTTTTCAGCACAGATGGATATTGTTTCACGATGATTGAAGAAGATGATTCCGGCATGCCCGTGGTCACCTCTGGATGCCTTGGACTAGAAGGCTCCGATTTTCAGTGTAGGGTAAGGACCAAAACTCTACTCCGGAACCTCTCATTGGCTAGACTTAAGACATATTTCAAGCATGAGAAACCTTTTCTTCATTTTTTTTTTGACTGGCCTGTTCTAGAAACATGGAAAGCCATTTTTAAAATCCTGATTGGGTCAATATTCCACCAGAAATAAAACATGGCCTCTGCTTTGAAGCTTCTCATTCTGTGACCCATTATATTATCTTGCTGAAATCCCACTTAGGGTTTTGCACTGAGCCAAATCCTCTCCTCCCATTTACACATGCATGCTGGTGACCATGAGCATGATCTTTAGGAAAGACAAAGCATGACAGTCCGTGATGAATGTGGAAACATTCCTTAAGAGGGGAAAAAGGTGCTTATTTCAGATGCTTGAGTAAAAGACTGAATTGACGTTTGTCATGACTGTTTGATCCTCCGGAGGCCACACGCAGCCCTGCCCAGGACCACCGTGCGCCTGGGCCGGAGGAGCCCCCTGGGCACCCGGCCAGTCCCTGAGCTGGGCGGAGTCAGAAGTCCAGGGGCTGGATGCAGGTCATGTCAGCCATGGACTCCGCCACATGACCCACGTCCGGACCCCGGGTCCCTGGGATTGTAACGAGCACCCTCTCACGAGGCTGATTTCCGGAGTCTCATGCGGTGTGACTCGGAGGTGAGAGGGGCCACTGACGGCTGTTGGGGTTGCCTTGCAGGACACGCCTGTCCCTCACCAGAGAAGGTCCATCGAGTGCTGCACCGAGAGGAACGAGTGCAACAAGGACCTGCACCCCACTCTGCCCCCGCTGAAGCACAGAGGTGAGCGAGGGCCCGGGGGTCACGGCCCCCACAGAGGGTGGCACCCCAGGCCCCTCTCAGCCCGGACGAGCTCTCCACTCCCTCCCGCTGTGGGACACAGGGCTGGGACGCGGCGGCAGGATAAAGCAGTGGGTTCGAGGCAGGTAGAGGTAGTGCTCGGGAAAATGGCACCTGTGGCTCCTCCCTTTCTCAGCCCTGCAGGACGAGGGGGATCCTGGAGTTTGGGTTATGCTTCCGGTGGGGGGAGGAGACTTTCCGGGGCTTGGAGCTTGCTGCCAATCTCCAGGAATGCTGCACTCGGACATAGTATTTCTCTGCGCCCATTTTTCTGATAGGAATATTTAAAGGACCAAGTCAGGTTATTGAGTGTGTGGCATTCCGTTTAATTCCTGCAAAAGTAACCACCGTCTTTCTTCTAATAATTCACATTGCAAAAGTGGAGAAGATCTAAAGAAAATTGAATTTCACAATGGGTGTGTGTGTGCTGCTTGCTAGAACAAGACCAAGGGCTGCGTGCTACAGGCTTTGTGAGAAGCTTCACCTGAGTAACTCTGTATCTTCCTCAAATCATGAGGGGGTTTACACTCAAGAAGAGAAAACCTTTGCAACAGAATATGGCTTTTTTGTGGTCGTGGTCTCAGTAGTAACGCTTGTTCTAGCCACAACTTAGACTGCCCGACACGATTTCCTCCCAAATCTCGTCAGTTCCACATAGAGGCTCAAAGTCCACGTGCTGGGGAGGGGAGGAGCAGCTCGGCTCTGATGCTCGAGGAATCCCGGCGTCTCTGTATTTCCAAGGGTGAAGTTCTGGCATTGATTGCTTCAGACTAAAGATGGGTCGGGTAAGAGAGTGTTATTGAGAAGAAGAGAAAGGGAAGGGGAAGTGCCGTGCGGAAGAGACGTCAGAAATCGGAAGCCTTGGATCTTGGCTGGCCACTGTCAGGGATACAGAAATCAGGCGACTGCATGGTCTGGGGTTCTGTGAAATAAGACGACGACTTCTTCTATGGTGAAGCTAATAGGGCAGGCTCAGCTTTATTGAAAATCCTCATCTATTTTTGGGGATTTTCCCAGGTGAAGGCACCTGAGCTAGGGCTCGGGGAAGGCTGCTCACATCCTCTCAGTTCATAATCTGGCTCTGGCAAGAGTTTCTTGCTAGCTTTGTAGGAGCCTTAAAAATCATGGCAAGGCAGGATTTTCTTTCAATGCTAGGTGCTACGAATCCAGAAACAGATGAAGAAAATGTTTTTCTTGTTTTTATCTGGGGTCTGCACCCAGCTATGTTCAGGGCTTGCCTTTGGCTTTATGGTAAGAGATAGCTCCTGGTGGGCTCAGGGGACCATGTGGGTTGCTGGGTCAAACCCGGGTTGTCGGAGTGCAAGACAGGAGCCCTACACACTGTTCTATCCCCCACCTCTGGAGAGGTTCTTGCTTCCAAGATTTGCACACTCACAAGCAAGAGATACGCGTGTAAATAAGCCGGCAGTGTCAGGAATATCCCAACAGCAGAACTAGACTCAGGGACACGAAGGGAACCACGTAGTGACTAGCTAGTCCTAAGCTGGAAGGATGTCAGCACAGCGTCAGAGAAGTGGTAGTTGAACAGGAGTCTAAGGTTAAAAAGGAGAGTGCCAAGTGTGCCAGGCAAGGAAAATTGCTGCTGCAAGCCAGACGTTATGCGAAGGAATTCATTAATTTAATCGTTTGCTCCCCACAATACCCATTTGCGCTACTTAGGCGTATTATCCCCACTTAAAACATTGTAGCACGGATGGATTAACTTTCCTCGTGAAGACTGTGGTCACCTGTCTCCCTAGGGAGGCCCGGTACCGCGTCCTCCCAGAAGCCCTGTAGGACAGAGCCATGCACAGCCTGGTGGGGAGGGGCCCTGGTTCAGTTGTGCGAAGCCCGTTTCAACCTGCATCCTGGACGGGCAGCGTCAGCACCTCGCAGCCCGTTAGAGACCAGAATCTCGTGCTCCCTCTGAGGATAAGTTTGGACTACATTTCTGCTTAGATTACTAGTCCCCCCTCTAAACAATATCCCCTACGTAACTCACATGCACACTAAAGCTTAGACGACATCTTGCCAAGGAAGCAAAGGACCCCGCAGAGCACAACAGCTCCCAATAGCTCACAAACACACACTTACTTTCAACAAGTGAGTCTACTTGTTGAAAAGATCAGCTCAGGGGACAAACCGCAGAGGGGCGTCACCAGCTCCCTCCTCTCGCAGTGCCGTGCGAGTCACTGAGGGGCGGAGTGCCGAGGAGGAAACACACGGGTGGAAGTGGGTCCCGTGGGCAGGCTCCACGGACACCGGCGCTGGTTTAGTCGACAATGAAACACCCTTAAATCAGGAGCCCAGTGCAGGTCCTCCCCTGCAGGGCCCACGCCTTCCTGGCTCTGGGTCCCTGCCCCTTTGCGTCCTGTGGTCTCCTGACCCCTTCGTGGACGTCCACGGAGACAGGCCTGGGAACCCCTGGACGGAAACTGTCACTCTTGTTTTGAGCCGCGGGTTTTACTCTAGACAAGGGAGTTGGTGCCGTCAACTTCAGTATCTGACTGAGACAAGCAGTGACAAATCTACTTTGAAACATTTAAATTTTTTAAAGAAGCGCGATTCACGAAGTCGTTCCCAGTGAGTTCTCGATGTGCACTGTGGTAGCACAGCCCGACCATAGTGCCAGCGTCCCGTCACCAGCGTGCCCAGGCTCCCTCCCTGTCCCCTCCCTCCCGCCTGCCTCCTCGAGGCACCGCGCTCAGTCCTGTTGAGGTGGGAGTCTCTGGACTTCTGTGCTGTTGACTCTCTGCTTTGGGCATTTGGCTCTATCCCTCCTTAGCACCACCTCGAACCTGCACCTCTGACCTGCCCCGGCTGCTTCTCAGCTGTGTCTTCTCCCTCCCACCCCCCACTTTTTCTTTCCTTCTCCTCCCTGTTCTCTGGGGCCAAGGTTGATCTCGGCATCCCCCACCCCCTTAAGATATCGTATTCCCTGGTCCGGTTACTCCAAATACCACATCTAGGTAATATCACCCCATGTTTATCCTTCTCCTTCTGACTGGCTTCACTGAACATGATGCACTTCCATCCCATCCCTGTGCTGTGACTTGCATGATCCCATCATTCATCACGGTGACACGGTGGCACTGAACTTTGTTTTGGGAGTGTTATTAGCGCTTGTCCCCTGAGAGATTCCTGGGATTCTCTCCCTGGAATTCTCTTCCTCGAGTCCTACACAGAGGAATCTGGCCAGAGCAGACATCGTGACAGGAGTCTGCAGCTTTCTCGGAATGCACCTGGATGTGCATTACTCCTGCTCTAAGTACAGGTGTTTGGTATTTGCAGATTGAAACATGACCCCCGCCCCAGCCCCCCAACAATCAGCACAAACAATAGGTGTATTGATAAGGATCACCCATGTATGGCCCCTCAAGGAGCCAGTAATGAAACTGTCCAAACCGGGAATGAAGGAAAAACCGGGAAGGGAACGTTAGCCTTAGAGAAAGGGCCCGGTGGGGTGGGAACAATCTCTTAGACCGTCTTTGTTCCGGGGCTGCCGTAAATCAGTCATCGAACACAATGAGAAGTAGAGGCTGCTTTCCTCCAGTTCAGAATGTGTTTTTGATGTACATTGAAAAATGAAAGGCAGCGGCCTGAGAGTTTTATACAATACCACACTCCTGAGCGGAGCTTGCTGCAGTCACTAACCACACATTTTGTTCTTGTGTACTTGGTTTTATTGTCAGTGAGATCCAATTTTCTCTTTTCATTCTTGCAGTCAGAGTATTTTTTTGCTTTTGTTAGCCGTAAGATTGAGAAAAATCGAACTGTTTCTGCAGCAATGTTTGCACGTATAAATTGCCCTGGTGTTTGTCCACCTGTGGGGACAGAAATACGGTGCATTTTGCTCTCACTCACGGAGGTTCTGTGCTTACCTTGGGTTCATGATTAACTTTTCCTATTATGTGAGGAAGAAATGGGGAGGCATCTTACCGGGACACTCCATTATGGAAAACCGCAGTCGGCTTTGTTTTACAAGCCTGCGGTTGAGTTTCAGCAACACTTTAGTCTGTGAGTGACCCTTGGGTGTGGCCGTGCTCGAGGGTTTCAAGTTCCTGAGCTGCCCTTTTTATTCTGCACCATTCGGATGCTTCTGAATTTGTTAATATGGACTGTGCTTAGTGGCCTCTCATTCACCTTTTCATGTGCAAGCTGCTGTCATTAATATTTTGCAAGTGGTAGTATGGATCATAAATAATTGTTAAACATCCACGTTAGACTGGTGAGTAAATCTTAACATTGACCATCGTAAAATTAGGGCGAGAAGTTAGTGTTAAGATTTGTGGATTTCGTTGATAATATATTATTCATGATGTCTCTGAAATATATCAAGTTAAGATTTATTTTCATTGTATAGTCCATGTTCATGTCCTGGTTGTCACCATTATCAAAATAATGGCATTTGGTAAAACTATGTCATATTCCTAGAAGTGCAGTTCAGATCTGGAATTTCAAATGATCCACAAATGAAGCATAAAAGTGGAAAGTGCATATTAATGTTCTTATGGAGATGAACAAACGACTGAGAGAATAAGGACATTACAGCACATGTCGGGGCCGGAGCAGCCGCCCAGCAGGCAGGGAACTGGCCTTGCAGGTGGCGACCCAGGCGAGAATCCCAGGTGACCCATACGGCCCCCAAGTACTACCAGGAGTGATGCCTGGGTGCAGAGCCACAGCGACCCCAAAAGAAGTACATGTGACCTGTTTAGTGGTCGAGGGAGGGCAGCATTGGCTTTCCGTAAGGTTCTTACAGGTTTTCTGTAAGGCTGAAATGATTTCAAAATAAATAAAACTTATGTTTATATAATGGAAACGATCAACCTTATTTAAAGAATATTTTTATAATACGTGTGAATGGCCTACAAGCATATATACTCTTCATGGGCCCTTAAGCTAATCTGGCTGACTCGCTTATCTGAAAGCAATTGCTCAGGAAACCTTAGGTGTCCACCTTACTTACATGAGAAAGTGCTTCACAATTGCCCTGGAGCCTTCTAAGCCCACCCACGCCCAGTTTCAGTAGCCCCGGGAGGGTGCTGTCACCCTTGGGAACCTTCTTCCTCTCGGCCATCTAGACAAGGAGAGTGACCATCGATGTAAGATTTTCACCGTGAGATTTCCTAGGTTGTAGCAGTGATGCTCTGTTCTACTGTGTAAAAATAAAAATAAAAAGAAAGGGGCGGGTGCCGAGGCAGGTGAAGGAACGGAGCCAAGATGGTTGGTCTCACCGCGGTTTATTCCGATCTTCTTTCTCCATTCGCCTCTGATTCTCCTCCTGCTTCTTCCTCCCCCATTGCCAGTTGTGTAAAAAACACAAAAATAAAAAGAAATGGCGCGGGCGGCAAGGCAGGCGAAGGAAGGAAGAAGGCCAAACTGGTTGCTCGATCGGTTTATTTCATTCTCTCTCCCTGCCTCTCTCCCGGCTCTCGGTCTCTCTCTCGATCTGTGGATCTGGCCCCCGTGGATCTGGCCCCCAACCCACTCTTACAGCCTAGTTAAATCTCCACAGCATGAGGGGGTTGGGGCATACACATAGGTGTGGTCACCATCAATAGGGTAAGGTTCCTTTCCCTTAGGGGATGCTTCTCCTAGGACTTAATTCTCTTTCAGCAGGAGGATCCACCCAAGGCAGAGTCCCATGAATGTGTTTCTCTTCTCCTCAGCCAGCAAACATATAAGAATTCATAATATTAATCATTTTGTGTGGACACAATAAGAGATGCATTAAAGCTTATAGAATTGCTCTCCTGGGGCCATCTCAATCTCAGACTACAGTGCTCAGGCCAGATCAGTCTTTCCTATCCCTGGCAGGGTCCCAGTCTCATAATTACTATTGGATCATGACAGCATTTGTCTATGATCACGCTCTTAACTTATAGTTAAGAATTAGGCACTTTAGCCAGGCCCATCTCGATGCCAGGGTAGCACATAACTCACCACTTGCCCTGGATCCTTCCTGTCCAACGTCGGGGACCCTACTTTGGGGTGCTAGGAACTGAGGGCAACTGAGGCTTAAGTGGAGAAAGCAGATGCCCGGGAGGGAATAATATTCGAGGCCAATTAAGTCCCAAGTTACAAAAACATAATATTGTCTTCTTGTGTCTATACAAAAAAAGACATAGCTTTAAAGTAAATTATTCAAAAGGCATAAAGAGGAGAGAAAGGCAATGTTATAATATTCAGTGTCCTAGGAAGTTCTGACCTTACAAATTAGCAGAGTCAGATTAAGGGAAGAGCAGATAAACTGGTAGAAATGGTTACAGATAAACAAAGGAATGGGAGTGACTCGTGAGCACTTTGATGGGTGTGACTGATAAGCCTAAGCTCCTAGTGGCAAGGGGGAAAGGACAAACCAATGATATCCAACATTCTACGTTCTTTGTTCTCTCCTAAAAAGAAGCCAACAAGACTGACTTTCCCATCAGAAATGTGCCTATGTGTATACTGTCTAGTCTTTAAAAGTTATTTCACCTAAAATCTTATTTTGAAAAATATTCTCAATATTATGTCACTGTAGCACTGTCATCCCATTGCTCATCGATTGGCTCGAGCGGGCACCAGTAACGTCTCCATTGAGACTTGTTACTGTTTTTGGCATACCGAATATGCCATGGGGAGCTTGCCAGACTCTGCCGTGTGAGCGAGATACTCTCTGTAGCTTGCCGGGCTCTCCGAGATGGGTGGAAGAATCGAACCCGGGTAGGCCACGTGCAAGGTGAAGCCCTACCCACTGTGCTATTGCTCCAGCCCCTCAATATTATTATAATAATACAAGCTCTCAATATTATACACAGAAATAATTTAGTTATAAACTAATATATATTACAATGACTATCTCTCATTTTTTCCTTGTGATGATTTTCACAGGGAAAAAACTTTTGTCATTGAGACCAGTGACAGAAGTTACAACAGTGCTTTGTAAAAATTACATAATGTTGATCACTGCCTCATAGATCCATGTGTACAGTTTAAAGGAACTGACCCACATCCCCACCCCAGCCAATGTACTAGCAACACATACATGCAAATGCATACACACACACACACACACAAATGCACAGGATGTTAGTAATTCTGTTAGTATATAATTCCTCTGGTTTTGTATATTCAAAATATGTTCCAGAGAACACCTGATATTATAACTCATCCGGGATGATTGCATAAAAATAAAATACTTTGAATGAGATGCTTGGGGTAGAGTTAATAAATATGTATATATATAATCTATATGCACTAAATGGCTAATGGAATTAACAAAAATATTTTAGTAAAAGAAAATTTATGAAAATTGTTGTATCTCCCCATGATGACTTTAAGTCCTTATCTGAGGATTTACTAAACTATAGTTGCAAGTTATGACAGAGTCTGGCAAGCTCCCCTTGGAGTATTCATATGCCAAAACCAGTAACAATGATGGGTCTCATTCCCCTGACCCTGAAAGAGCCTCCAGTGTGGCACCGTTGGGAAGGACGAGTAAAGAGAGGCTGCTAAAATCTCAGGGCTAGGAAGAATGGAGACGTTACTGAGACCGCTTGAGAAAATCGACGATCAATGGGATGATGATGATGATGATGATGATGATGATGATGATGATGATGATGATACGCATATATATATGTATATTCATATATATGGCTTTCTCAGTCTTTTTTTTTTTTGGCATCACGTCCAGTGATGATCAGGGATTAATCCTGGCTCTGCACTCAGGAATCACTCCTGGTGGTGCTTGAGGGACCATAAGGGATGCCGGGGATTGACAAGGCAAACGCCCTTCCCACTCTGCTATTGCTCCAGCCCCCATGTCATTCTTATTGTAATTTTTAGTGATCATGCTGGAAGGAAATTTGATTCACAGAGAACTAGTGTGGAGGTAAATAGCATTGAAGAATTTGTTTTATGAAAAGATCATAATTCTTTGACAAAACAACCATTCTTTAAAAGCATGATGCATTTATGAAAATCATGTTAAATATTTGTGAAGGGCATCTTTATTATGGAAATGCACACAATTAGTCTGTGTTTGACAGCCTCTGTTTCTATCCATGTGAGGATGACTTTGTGTTTGTGTGTCCACATTCACGAAGGCTGCCCCAGAAACTTCATGAGACAACCCTATGAGTCTATCAGCTACATCGGACCTATTTTAATTTGTTTGCATCCTTTGACCCTGATTGGTCCTGTTCTTTCTAGAAATGAAGAAATGCCTGACCAGAACCTAGACGAGGGATGATTCATGCCAGTCACACTTTACTTGACTTTGAGTCGAAAGAGTCTCATATCTTGGATATGGAGTTTAGTAGCATCAGCATCTTGGGTTAGAATTGGTTTATCATAACTGTTAATATTGTCCATAACATAAATTCTCTACTCTCTTCTCAATTTCAGATTT